>NW_026608169.1:0-84339 GCF_029499605.1 Hyla sarda | reverse complement strand
AGGGGACCTTGTTGGGCCCGCCCCTTTCACGGTTATCGCTTCTCGGCCTTTTGGCTAAGATCAAGTGTAGTATCTGTTCTTATCAGTTTAATATCTGATACGTCCCCTATCTGGGGACCATATATTAAATGGATTTTTGAGAACGGGGGCCGATTTCGAAGCTTGCTTCCGTCGCCCTATGCATTGACCCGATATGGCAGTATCTTCGGGTACAGTGCACCACCCCCTTACAGGGTTAAAAAGAAAGATTCCTACTTTCATTGCTACCTGCTTGCTGGCTAGCCAGCTAGCCAGCCCTGTGGGCCTTGCTGCTGCAGCCAAAAAACAAAAGGTGGTGCTGCTGCTGCTGCTTCTGCTGCTTCTGCTTGTGTCTGGCCGCTGTTGGAGCGTCCAGGCACAGGACTTCTGCTGCTGCTGACTAAATGGCCTCCTTAATTGGATCATTTGAGTAGCCAGCACACCTGTGCAGGTAGGGCATGACATGATAGGCAGCTGCCTTGATAGCGGGTGGGTGCTGAATGTTCCTAATTGACAAAATAAGATTAATGCTTATGAAGAAATATAAAATCTCATCCCTTCCCCAATATCGCGCCACACCCCTACCCCTTAATTCCCTGGTTGAACTTGATGGACATATGTCTTTTTTCGACCGTACTAACTATGTAACTATGTAACATAACATGGGGGGGGGGGGGGGGTCTCCTGGCTGTTCACACAGGTGTGTCATTGCTGTACATTGACCATGCATTGCTTCTGTGGTATTGCAAAGGCAAAGACAAATGCTTCCAGCCATCCATTGCACTAATGGATTGGTCATCAGCTGGCTGTCTATGTCCCGCATCAATATAGACCAAAGTACAGAGGGTTAGGCTATGCTATTGTGCACCTACCTGATGCATCAGAAGGTGCGAGGCCCTTGCTAAATTCTGTGCACAGACTTTGAGATCTATACTTTAGACTGTATCTAAACCTGCTCCAACATGGACTGACATTCTGGCCTACTTTCAGCCGATGCGACTTGTCTGTCGCTGAACAGTCGCTTTTTATGTATTCAGCACCTATGTATAATGTTGTAAAAATGCTCTAGAAGCTAAAGTCGCAGAAATGTCACACATATTTGGCCTGCAACTTTCTGTGCGACAAATTCAGACAGGAAAAATCAGTATAAATCCTTAGAAAATTATCCCCCAGTGTCTCCATCTGCTGGCGGTATTGAATAAGCATTGCTGCACTGATGGGGTATGCATTAGACGAAAAAAAAGAAGAAAAAGAAGAATAATACGCCCAGAAAAGAGGCGAAAAGGAGAAAAACGTAAAAAAACGTGAAAAAAAAGTAAGAGGAAGAGAAGGGAAAAAAAGGTGGAAATGGGTTTAAAAGTGATTTCGGCGGAGAAATATATATATATATATATATATATATATATATATATATATATACGCGCACACACACACATATATATAAACGTATTCTCCGTTGAGATATTGCAGCCGCTGCTGTGTCCAGGCCCAGGAGCCTTAGCACTGTGCTGTGATGTCACTCAATACCACTGACATCACTAGGTGTAAACAACATCTCTCCTTTGCTGTGTATGTGACTATGGAGCTGTTTGGTGATGTCGTCTATTATGGCCTTCATAGAAGCAACAGGAGATTGTTGCATCCATCTAGAACCCTCAGAACTACAGTGCTATGATGTCACTCACTTCCACAGGCCTTGCAGAGTGTAAACAACAACAACCCAGCTTTGTTGTGTATGTAACCATAGGGATTTGTGATGTCACCTAGAACCTTCACAGCAGCGACAGCTTTATGAGGAGCATCAGCACTGCTCTGCCTGAGCAGAACCATCACCGCCATAGGTTGTCAAATAACCCGGATTTAACCCACACAGGTAAGTCCAATGGGGTGCAGGCATGTCCTCTATGCTTACAGCTTCCCGTGGGTGTTGGTTTGATACCGTTTGGGGACAGCCAAGGAGGCATCTGCAGGCAACAAAGGTAGGTGTGTGCTTGTGTGTGTGTTTCCTATGCAGATCCTAAGCCCAGTGTCACATGCAAGTAGGAGGAGTAAGAAGGGTTCCTGGCAAATCCGGGTTATGGATTGCATTTAAAAAGGCCCCGTGGGAGTGCAATGGGCCCCTGTCTTGCTGCTTAGCAATAATGGTATGGGTTTAGGTTCTGCTGTGTGTACTGGTGGTTGACTGCCCCCCAGCCCAGAGTGTGCATGGAAAATTGTCTGGCAGCCTCCCTGACAGCAAGCAGTGATAGTGCCCATGAAGGGGACCTTGTTGGGCCCGCCCCTTTCACGGTTATCGCTTCTCGGCCTTTTGGCTAAGATCAAGTGTAGTATCTGTTCTTATCAGTTTAATATCTGATACGTCCCCTATCTGGGGACCATATATTAAATGGATTTTTGAGAACGGGGGCCGATTTCGAAGCTTGCTTCCGTCGCCCTATGCATTGACCCGATATGGCAGTATCTTCGGGTACAGTGCACCACCCCCTTACAGGGTTAAAAAGAAAGATTCCTACTTTCATTGCTACCTGCTTGCTGGCTAGCCAGCTAGCCAGCCCTGTGGGCCTTGCTGCTGCAGCCAAAAAACAAAAGGTGGTGCTGCTGCTGCTGCTTCTGCTGCTTCTGCTTGTGTCTGGCCGCTGTTGGAGCGTCCAGGCACAGGACTTCTGCTGCTGCTGACTAAATGGCCTCCTTAATTGGATCATTTGAGTAGCCAGCACACCTGTGCAGGTAGGGCATGACATGATAGGCAGCTGCCTTGATAGCGGGTGGGTGCTGAATGTTCCTAATTGACAAAATAAGATTAATGCTTATGAAGAAATATAAAATCTCATCCCTTCCCCAATATCGCGCCACACCCCTACCCCTTAATTCCCTGGTTGAACTTGATGGACATATGTCTTTTTTCGACCGTACTAACTATGTAACTATGTAACATAACATGGGGGGGGGTCTCCTGGCTGTTCACACAGGTGTGTCATTGCTGTACATTGACCATGCATTGCTTCTGTGGTATTGCAAAGGCAAAGACAAATGCTTCCAGCCATCCATTGCACTGATGGATTGGTCATCAGCTGGCTGTCTATGTCCCGCATCAATATAGACCAAAGTACAGAGGGTTAGGCTATGCTATTGTGCACCTACCTGATGCATCAGAAGGTGCGAGGCCCTTGCTAAATTCTGTGCACAGACTTTGAGATCTATACTTTAGACTGTATCTAAACCTGCTCCAACATGGACTGACATTCTGGCCTACTTTCAGCCGATGCGACTTGTCTGTCGCTGAACAGTCGCTTTTTATGTATTCAGCACCTATGTATAATGTTGTAAAAATGCTCTAGAAGCTAAAGTCGCAGAAATGTCACACATATTTGGCCTGCAACTTTCTGTGCGACAAATTCAGACAGGAAAAATCAGTATAAATCCTTAGAAAATTATCCCCCAGTGTCTCCATCTGCTGGCGGTATTGAATAAGCATTGCTGCACTGATGGGGTATGCATTAGACGAAAAAAAAGAAGAAAAAGAAGAATAATACGCCCAGAAAAGAGGCGAAAAGGAGAAAAACGTAAAAAAACGTGAAAAAAAAGTAAGAGGAAGAGAAGGGAAAAAAAGGTGGAAATGGGTTTAAAAGTGATTTCGGCGGAGAAATATATATATATATATATATATATATATATATATATATATATACGCGCACACACACACATATATATAAACGTATTCTCCGTTGAGATATTGCAGCCGCTGCTGTGTCCAGGCCCAGGAGCCTTAGCACTGTGCTGTGATGTCACTCAATACCACTGACATCACTAGGTGTAAACAACATCTCTCCTTTGCTGTGTATGTGACTATGGAGCTGTTTGGTGATGTCGTCTATTATGGCCTTCATAGAAGCAACAGGAGATTGTTGCATCCATCTAGAACCCTCAGAACTACAGTGCTATGATGTCACTCACTTCCACAGGCCTTGCAGAGTGTAAACAACAACAACCCAGCTTTGTTGTGTATGTAACCATAGGGATTTGTGATGTCACCTAGAACCTTCACAGCAGCGACAGCTTTATGAGGAGCATCAGCACTGCTCTGCCTGAGCAGAACCATCACCGCCATAGGTTGTCAAATAACCCGGATTTAACCCACACAGGTAAGTCCAATGGGGTGCAGGCATGTCCTCTATGCTTACAGCTTCCCGTGGGTGTTGGTTTGATACCGTTTGGGGACAGCCAAGGAGGCATCTGCAGGCAACAAAGGTAGGTGTGTGCTTGTGTGTGTGTTTCCTATGCAGATCCTAAGCCCAGTGTCACATGCAAGTAGGAGGAGTAAGAAGGGTTCCTGGCAAATCCGGGTTATGGATTGCATTTAAAAAGGCCCCGTGGGAGTGCAATGGGCCCCTGTCTTGCTGCTTAGCAATAATGGTATGGGTTTAGGTTCTGCTGTGTGTACTGGTGGTTGACTGCCCCCCAGCCCAGAGTGTGCATGGAAAATTGTCTGGCAGCCTCCCTGACAGCAAGCAGTGATAGTGCCCATGAAGGGGACCTTGTTGGGCCCGCCCCTTTCACGGTTATCGCTTCTCGGCCTTTTGGCTAAGATCAAGTGTAGTATCTGTTCTTATCAGTTTAATATCTGATACGTCCCCTATCTGGGGACCATATATTAAATGGATTTTTGAGAACGGGGGCCGATTTCGAAGCTTGCTTCCGTCGCCCTATGCATTGACCCGATATGGCAGTATCTTCGGGTACAGTGCACCACCCCCTTACAGGGTTAAAAAGAAAGATTCCTACTTTCATTGCTACCTGCTTGCTGGCTAGCCAGCTAGCCAGCCCTGTGGGCCTTGCTGCTGCAGCCAAAAAACAAAAGGTGGTGCTGCTGCTGCTGCTTCTGCTGCTTCTGCTTGTGTCTGGCCGCTGTTGGAGCGTCCAGGCACAGGACTTCTGCTGCTGCTGACTAAATGGCCTCCTTAATTGGATCATTTGAGTAGCCAGCACACCTGTGCAGGTAGGGCATGACATGATAGGCAGCTGCCTTGATAGCGGGTGGGTGCTGAATGTTCCTAATTGACAAAATAAGATTAATGCTTATGAAGAAATATAAAATCTCATCCCTTCCCCAATATCGCGCCACACCCCTACCCCTTAATTCCCTGGTTGAACTTGATGGACATATGTCTTTTTTCGACCGTACTAACTATGTAACTATGTAACATAACATGGGGGGGGGGGGGGGTCTCCTGGCTGTTCACACAGGTGTGTCATTGCTGTACATTGACCATGCATTGCTTCTGTGGTATTGCAAAGGCAAAGACAAATGCTTCCAGCCATCCATTGCACTAATGGATTGGTCATCAGCTGGCTGTCTATGTCCCGCATCAATATAGACCAAAGTACAGAGGGTTAGGCTATGCTATTGTGCACCTACCTGATGCATCAGAAGGTGCGAGGCCCTTGCTAAATTCTGTGCACAGACTTTGAGATCTATACTTTAGACTGTATCTAAACCTGCTCCAACATGGACTGACATTCTGGCCTACTTTCAGCCGATGCGACTTGTCTGTCGCTGAACAGTCGCTTTTTATGTATTCAGCACCTATGTATAATGTTGTAAAAATGCTCTAGAAGCTAAAGTCGCAGAAATGTCACACATATTTGGCCTGCAACTTTCTGTGCGACAAATTCAGACAGGAAAAATCAGTATAAATCCTTAGAAAATTATCCCCCAGTGTCTCCATCTGCTGGCGGTATTGAATAAGCATTGCTGCACTGATGGGGTATGCATTAGACGAAAAAAAAGAAGAAAAAGAAGAATAATACGCCCAGAAAAGAGGCGAAAAGGAGAAAAACGTAAAAAAACGTGAAAAAAAAGTAAGAGGAAGAGAAGGGAAAAAAAGGTGGAAATGGGTTTAAAAGTGATTTCGGCGGAGAAATATATATATATATATATATATATATATATATATATATATATATATATATATATACGCGCACACACACACATATATATAAACGTATTCTCCGTTGAGATATTGCAGCCGCTGCTGTGTCCAGGCCCAGGAGCCTTAGCACTGTGCTGTGATGTCACTCAATACCACTGACATCACTAGGTGTAAACAACATCTCTCCTTTGCTGTGTATGTGACTATGGAGCTGTTTGGTGATGTCGTCTATTATGGCCTTCATAGAAGCAACAGGAGATTGTTGCATCCATCTAGAACCCTCAGAACTACAGTGCTATGATGTCACTCACTTCCACAGGCCTTGCAGAGTGTAAACAACAACAACCCAGCTTTGTTGTGTATGTAACCATAGGGATTTGTGATGTCACCTAGAACCTTCACAGCAGCGACAGCTTTATGAGGAGCATCAGCACTGCTCTGCCTGAGCAGAACCATCACCGCCATAGGTTGTCAAATAACCCGGATTTAACCCACACAGGTAAGTCCAATGGGGTGCAGGCATGTCCTCTATGCTTACAGCTTCCCGTGGGTGTTGGTTTGATACCGTTTGGGGACAGCCAAGGAGGCATCTGCAGGCAACAAAGGTAGGTGTGTGCTTGTGCGTGTGTTTCCTATGCAGATCCTAAGCCCAGTGTCACATGCAAGTAGGAGGAGTAAGAAGGGTTCCTGGCAAATCCGGGTTATGGATTGCATTTAAAAAGGCCCCGTGGGAGTGCAATGGGCCCCTGTCTTGCTGCTTAGCAATAATGGTATGGGTTTAGGTTCTGCTGTGTGTACTGGTAGTTGACTGCCCCCCAGCCCAGAGTGTGCATGGAAAATTGTCTGGCAGCCTCCCTGACAGCAAGCAGTGATAGTGCCCATGAAGGGGACCTTGTTGGGCCCGCCCCTTTCACGGTTATCGCTTCTCGGCCTTTTGGCTAAGATCAAGTGTAGTATCTGTTCTTATCAGTTTAATATCTGATACGTCCCCTATCTGGGGACCATATATTAAATGGATTTTTGAGAACGGGGGCCGATTTCGAAGCTTGCTTCCGTCGCCCTATGCATTGACCCGATATGGCAGTATCTTCGGGTACAGTGCACCACCCCCTTACAGGGTTAAAAAGAAAGATTCCTACTTTCATTGCTACCTGCTTGCTGGCTAGCCAGCTAGCCAGCCCTGTGGGCCTTGCTGCTGCAGCCAAAAAACAAAAGGTGGTGCTGCTGCTGCTGCTTCTGCTGCTTCTGCTTGTGTCTGGCCGCTGTTGGAGCGTCCAGGCACAGGACTTCTGCTGCTGCTGACTAAATGGCCTCCTTAATTGGATCATTTGAGTAGCCAGCACACCTGTGCAGGTAGGGCATGACATGATAGGCAGCTGCCTTGATAGCGGGTGGGTGCTGAATGTTCCTAATTGACAAAATAAGATTAATGCTTATGAAGAAATATAAAATCTCATCCCTTCCCCAATATCGCGCCACACCCCTACCCCTTAATTCCCTGGTTGAACTTGATGGACATATGTCTTTTTTCGACCGTACTAACTATGTAACTATGTAACATAACATGGGGGGGGGGGGGGGGGTCTCCTGGCTGTTCACACAGGTGTGTCATTGCTGTACATTGACCATGCATTGCTTCTGTGGTATTGCAAAGGCAAAGACAAATGCTTCCAGACATCCATTGCACTAATGGATTGGTCATCAGCTGGCTGTCTATGTCCCGCATCAATATAGACCAAAGTACAGAGGGTTAGGCTATGCTATTGTGCACCTACCTGATGCATCAGAAGGTGCGAGGCCCTTGCTAAATTCTGTGCACAGACTTTGAGATCTATACTTTAGACTGTATCTAAACCTGCTCCAACATGGACTGACATTCTGGCCTACTTTCAGCCGATGCGACTTGTCTGTCGCTGAACAGTCGCTTTTTATGTATTCAGCACCTATGTATAATGTTGTAAAAATGCTCTAGAAGCTAAAGTCGCAGAAATGTCACACATATTTGGCCTGCAACTTTCTGTGCGACAAATTCAGACAGGAAAAATCAGTATAAATCCTTAGAAAATTATCCCCCAGTGTCTCCATCTGCTGGCGGTATTGAATAAGCATTGCTGCACTGATGGGGTATGCATTAGACGAAAAAAAAGAAGAAAAAGAAGAATAATACGCCCAGAAAAGAGGCGAAAAGGAGAAAAACGTAAAAAAACGTGAAAAAAAAGTAAGAGGAAGAGAAGGGAAAAAAAGGTGGAAATGGGTTTAAAAGTGATTTCGGCGGAGAAATATATATATATATATATATATATATATATATATATATATATATACGCGCACACACACACATATATATAAACGTATTCTCCGTTGAGATATTGCAGCCGCTGCTGTGTCCAGGCCCAGGAGCCTTAGCACTGTGCTGTGATGTCACTCAATACCACTGACATCACTAGGTGTAAACAACATCTCTCCTTTGCTGTGTATGTGACTATGGAGCTGTTTGGTGATGTCGTCTATTATGGCCTTCATAGAAGCAACAGGAGATTGTTGCATCCATCTAGAACCCTCAGAACTACAGTGCTATGATGTCACTCACTTCCACAGGCCTTGCAGAGTGTAAACAACAACAACCCAGCTTTGTTGTGTATGTAACCATAGGGATTTGTGATGTCACCTAGAACCTTCACAGCAGCGACAGCTTTATGAGGAGCATCAGCACTGCTCTGCCTGAGCAGAACCATCACCGCCATAGGTTGTCAAATAACCCGGATTTAACCCACACAGGTAAGTCCAATGGGGTGCAGGCATGTCCTCTATGCTTACAGCTTCCCGTGGGTGTTGGTTTGATACCGTTTGGGGACAGCCAAGGAGGCATCTGCAGGCAACAAAGGTAGGTGTGTGCTTGTGTGTGTGTTTCCTATGCAGATCCTAAGCCCAGTGTCACATGCAAGTAGGAGGAGTAAGAAGGGTTCCTGGCAAATCCGGGTTATGGATTGCATTTAAAAAGGCCCCGTGGGAGTGCAATGGGCCCCTGTCTTGCTGCTTAGCAATAATGGTATGGGTTTAGGTTCTGCTGTGTGTACTGGTGGTTGACTGCCCCCCAGCCCAGAGTGTGCATGGAAAATTGTCTGGCAGCCTCCCTGACAGCAAGCAGTGATAGTGCCCATGAAGGGGACCTTGTTGGGCCCGCCCCTTTCACGGTTATCGCTTCTCGGCCTTTTGGCTAAGATCAAGTGTAGTATCTGTTCTTATCAGTTTAATATCTGATACGTCCCCTATCTGGGGACCATATATTAAATGGATTTTTGAGAACGGGGGCCGATTTCGAAGCTTGCTTCCGTCGCCCTATGCATTGACCCGATATGGCAGTATCTTCGGGTACAGTGCACCACCCCCTTACAGGGTTAAAAAGAAAGATTCCTACTTTCATTGCTACCTGCTTGCTGGCTAGCCAGCTAGCCAGCCCTGTGGGCCTTGCTGCTGCAGCCAAAAAACAAAAGGTGGTGCTGCTGCTGCTGCTTCTGCTGCTTCTGCTTGTGTCTGGCCGCTGTTGGAGCGTCCAGGCACAGGACTTCTGCTGCTGCTGACTAAATGGCCTCCTTAATTGGATCATTTGAGTAGCCAGCACACCTGTGCAGGTAGGGCATGACATGATAGGCAGCTGCCTTGATAGCGGGTGGGTGCTGAATGTTCCTAATTGACAAAATAAGATTAATGCTTATGAAGAAATATAAAATCTCATCCCTTCCCCAATATCGCGCCACACCTCTACCCCTTAATTCCCTGGTTGAACTTGATGGACATATGTCTTTTTTCGACCGTACTAACTATGTAACTATGTAACATAACATGGGGGGGGGGGGTCTCCTGGCTGTTCACACAGGTGTGTCATTGCTGTACATTGACCATGCATTGCTTCTGTGGTATTGCAAAGGCAAAGACAAATGCTTCCAGCCATCCATTGCACTAATGGATTGGTCATCAGCTGGCTGTCTATGTCCCGCATCAATATAGACCAAAGTACAGAGGGTTAGGCTATGCTATTGTGCACCTACCTGATGCATCAGAAGGTGCGAGGCCCTTGCTAAATTCTGTGCACAGACTTTGAGATCTATACTTTAGACTGTATCTAAACCTGCTCCAACATGGACTGACATTCTGGCCTACTTTCAGCCGATGCGACTTGTCTGTCGCTGAACAGTCGCTTTTTATGTATTCAGCACCTATGTATAATGTTGTAAAAATGCTCTAGAAGCTAAAGTCGCAGAAATGTCACACATATTTGGCCTGCAACTTTCTGTGCGACAAATTCAGACAGGAAAAATCAGTATAAATCCTTAGAAAATTATCCCCCAGTGTCTCCATCTGCTGGCGGTATTGAATAAGCATTGCTGCACTGATGGGGTATGCATTAGACGAAAAAAAAGAAGAAAAAGAAGAATAATACGCCCAGAAAAGAGGCGAAAAGGAGAAAAACGTAAAAAAACGTGAAAAAAAAGTAAGAGGAAGAGAAGGGAAAAAAAGGTGGAAATGGGTTTAAAAGTGATTTCGGCGGAGAAATATATATATATATATATATATATATATATATATATATATATATATATATATATACGCGCACACACACACATATATATAAACGTATTCTCCGTTGAGATATTGCAGCCGCTGCTGTGTCCAGGCCCAGGAGCCTTAGCACTGTGCTGTGATGTCACTCAATACCACTGACATCACTAGGTGTAAACAACATCTCTCCTTTGCTGTGTATGTGACTATGGAGCTGTTTGGTGATGTCGTCTATTATGGCCTTCATAGAAGCAACAGGAGATTGTTGCATCCATCTAGAACCCTCAGAACTACAGTGCTATGATGTCACTCACTTCCACAGGCCTTGCAGAGTGTAAACAACAACAACCCAGCTTTGTTGTGTATGTAACCATAGGGATTTGTGATGTCACCTAGAACCTTCACAGCAGCGACAGCTTTATGAGGAGCATCAGCACTGCTCTGCCTGAGCAGAACCATCACCGCCATAGGTTGTCAAATAACCCGGATTTAACCCACACAGGTAAGTCCAATGGGGTGCAGGCATGTCCTCTATGCTTACAGCTTCCCGTGGGTGTTGGTTTGATACCGTTTGGGGACAGCCAAGGAGGCATCTGCAGGCAACAAAGGTAGGTGTGTGCTTGTGTGTGTGTTTCCTATGCAGATCCTAAGCCCAGTGTCACATGCAAGTAGGAGGAGTAAGAAGGGTTCCTGGCAAATCCGGGTTATGGATTGCATTTAAAAAGGCCCCGTGGGAGTGCAATGGGCCCCTGTCTTGCTGCTTAGCAATAATGGTATGGGTTTAGGTTCTGCTGTGTGTACTGGTGGTTGACTGCCCCCCAGCCCAGAGTGTGCATGGAAAATTGTCTGGCAGCCTCCCTGACAGCAAGCAGTGATAGTGCCCATGAAGGGGACCTTGTTGGGCCCGCCCCTTTCACGGTTATCGCTTCTCGGCCTTTTGGCTAAGATCAAGTGTAGTATCTGCATTTGGTCTGGTCGGAAGGTGTCTGTGGTACCCCGCTTCTCGGCCTTGGGGGATTGTCTCTCCTTACGGAGGGACTTCACCCCCTTGCTGCTATTGGGGAGCGGGCTTAGTCCACGGACAACGGGTTGCGATCCCCCTGTCTCTGGGACCTTGTGTCTCAGAAGGCATTTTTCGGTACGTTGAGCGTTACCTGTAGCTTCGGAAGCACCTAGGGTACCCCCGACCTCTGCCTTGGGTAAGGGTTCCGCTTTTATAGCGGGATTCCGAGCCCCTGCTGCTATTGGGGAAGGGGCTTAGTCCCTGGGTGTGGAAGATGCCGTTCTCCTGGGCTTTCCCCTCTGGGGAAATGTCGATGCGAAATACCATCCGCATAGAGGTGTCGGAGAGCCATCGTCAGTTGAAGAACCTCCGCTTCATTGCGGAGGTGATTCTTCTTGACTACTTCCGCCTCAATAGGGAGGACATCCTGTGTCTAAATGACCAGGAAAGCCGTGGCCTGTATACCGTCACCTTCACGGCCACGGCGTGTTGCGATAACATCTATGCAACCTTGTCTGGTGCGGACCAGAGGGACGATCGACTCGACGGTCTTTCGTTCCAGTTCCTCTATGGTGAGGAACATATACCGTTGGTGGTGGCTATGCACAGCCCTTATGTGACCACGGAGGATATAGCCACTTTTCTTCGGCGATACTGCGAAGAGGTGCGATTCGCAAACAAAATCTTGAACTCCGTGCGGTTCTGGAACGGCAAGAGGAAGTTCTGGGTCAAGCTCCGTAAGGATCCCGGTGGTATTGGGGGTCTTTGCCATCCGCCCCCAAATTTTGCCATCGGGAGAGTTCGGGGCTTCCTGTTCTATCCTCAAATGCCTATGTATTGCCGAAATTGCTTGAGGTTTGGCCACACCCAGGAGACCTGCGGCGCGGAGCGTGTGATTCGCTGCAATAGGTGTGGCCAAGAAGGTCACATAGCCTCAAGATGTAGCCATACGATAAGGTGCAACCTCTGCGGAGAGGAAAATCACGATTTTAATTCCTGTCCCCATAAAGCAAAAACTACGATGGGTGGGTCAAGGCTGGGCCCACCCAAAGAGGGGACAGGACAAAAGACGTCCTTTTTTAAGATGCCCAAACCCCAGATGGCAGGTACTGATGGGTCCAGGCCCAAGACCTCTGGTGCTCCATCGGGGGGCCCACCGGTGGTAGTGCTAGGGGGAGGCCATGGGGATTCCACGAAGCCCGGGCGGGTAATCGAGTTTACTGCCCGGGAAATTGAAAGACGTCGATCGACTTCCTACCTGGCTCAAGAGCCCGCCGAAACTTCTGAAGGGGGCTCACCTGTGGCGGGTGGCAGCCGACGGGCCTCGGTGGGGGCAAAGGTGGACCCAAAATTGCAGCATAAGCCAGGTACTGGCTTGGCCCAGGGTCGCCCTGCTCCGGACGAAGAGGCCCCGGTGAAAGCCCGCCGGAAGGGGAGCCAGGTGGCCAGGTCTGAGCCCGGTCCTGTTACTCCGCCTATACAGGACAGGGCCAAGAAGACAAGTGGCGCCAAACCAGGGTTTGCTGCCCCGCCAGCAGTGGACCCGGTGGGTAAAACTGGCCATCGTCGATCGATGGGGAAGTTGGAGCAACAGTCCTCAGCAACGCTTGCTGGGGAACAAGCGATGAAAACTTCCCAAGGTAGCGGCAAAGGTTCCGGAAAAGAGGCCTCACAGGCCCCTGTGCAGCAGTTCCAGTCGTCAAATGATGAAAGAAGACGCAGATCCATCAGCCGGGGGCCAGAGATTACATCGAGTGAGAGCAACACAGAGGATATGGACAGCAGTGTGACATTTAAAAGACAAAGAGAAGAAGAAGAGGAAGACATTCAAAGGAAAGCGGCGTGCCGTAGTTCGGACGAGAGCGAGCTCAGGGTCGGGGCATCATCGATCTCAAGCTCCGACCCTCAGAACATCAAGGAGCTGATGACCCCGCAGGCGGGGGATGACGGTACGCAGCTTATTATTGACTTTGATTCTCCAAGCACTGACTCTCCATAAACTATGCCTATCCCTGTAAAAATTGCCTCACTCAATGTGAGGTCCTTAAAGAGCCCTGATCGCAGGGCTGCTTTATTTTCTTATCTAGAGACATGTGACTTTGACCTTTGCCTGCTACAAGAATGTGGAATCCCTAGTAAAATGGACTATAAAGACTTAAAAGAAGACTGGAAGCTGGGCCCATCCATATGGTCCGGTGCAAATGACTGTCGTTCTGTGGGTGTTGGGCTGCTCTGCCGAGGCCAGTCCTTTTCTATTCATACAGTAACTGAGATTGTGCCTGGCAGAGCTCTTTTAATTCATCTATATTTTAATGGACTTTTAATTCGTGTTTTAAATGTGTATGCCCCTCCTGATAAACAGGATCGGGCAGAACTATTTGAAATTTTACCACTGTTTTGTGTTGGGTCTTCTCCCCTGCTGGTGGGAGGTGATTTTAACTGCATACGTGATGGGGAACACCGGCAGGGTGGGGATATTAATCGTAAAGACCGCACTTCTTACCTGCTTAAAAATTTTATTGATGATTTTAATTTGAAAGATTGCTGGAAGGATCTCTTGCCGGAGGACCCGGGCGCCACATGGTCCAATGGAAGAGTGAGCTCCAGAATCGATTTTATTTTTTCCTCTAGAGCTTTTAAACCCCTGAAATGCACGCTCGAGCAGAATATCTTCTCTGATCATAAGCTCCTCTTGGTGGGCCTGGAGCTAGAGGGGGAGCAAAAAGCAAAAAGGGGCCTCTGGAGATTAAACACCACACTCCTAGAGGACCCTGAGATAAAAGAGGAGTTTGTGCGGACCTACCAATGCTGGCAATCACAAAGAAAACCCCACGAGCCTATGCTGCACTGGTGGGAGGGCACCAAATCTAAAATCAGATTTTTTTTTATCAAAGCAGGTAAGAAGAAGGCAAAAATGGAAAAACAGTGGTTTTATGTTCTTAACATGCGTTTAAATGTACTTTTTAAATTGAAAGAAGCTGGTATGGATGTAGAAAATGATATTTTAAACCTTAAAACTGAAATAAAACATGCCATAGAAAAGAAAGGGAAACAAATCATTTTTAACTCACATGTGCAGCACCTGGAGGAGGGCGAGAAATGTTCCCGTTTCTTTTTTAAAAAAGTGATGAATAGGAGGGATATCATCCAAAACCTTGAGGGTGAATCCACTCCAAAAGGCATGTTAGATGCAGTTTTTAACTTCTACCAGCTTCTTTTTAATAAGAAAGATCTTAATCCATCCTTTTTAGAACATGTTCTTAATTCCCTTGATTTTAAGCTAGATGTTTTAGACCAGGAGGTTTTATCCCGTGATCTTAACTTAGATGAACTTTTATTTGTTTTTAAAAGTTTTTCTAGTGGGAAGGCCCCTGGGGAAGATGGTTTACCCATCGAATTTTATTTAGCTTTTTGGGATATTTTAAAGGATGATATGGTTTTATTGTATAAAGAAACTTTTATTGTTAATGAACTTCCCCCTTCCTGGAGGAGGGGGATTGTATCATTACTTTTTAAAAAGGGTGAAAAGGATATGCTAAAAAATTGGCGCCCCATCACACTTTTAAATGTTGATTATAAAGTTTTAGCCAAGTTATTAGCTGTCCGTTTTAAACCTTTTATTCATAAATTAATTCACCCAAATCAGGTTTGTGGGGTACCTGGAAGGTCTATAGCTGAATCCCTAAATATTTTAAGAGATGTTTTATGGTATTTTAAGGATAGAAATCAAACTGTAGCAATTTTATCCTTAGACTTTGAAAAAGCCTTTGATAGGGTCTCCCATGAATACCTGTTTTTAGTTCTTAAAAAGATGGCAGTGCCTGAAACGATTTTAAGCCGAATCATGCTTTTATACCGATCCTGTTTTAGTCAAGTCTCTGTTAATGGCTTTTTAACCAGCGGTGTTCCTCTTTTATCAGGTGTCAAACAGGGCTGCCCCCTGTCCCCACTCCTTTTTATTTGCGCAATCGAACCACTGATGGCCCTCCTCAGAAAAGACCGGGTAGTAAGAGGCGTACCGATACCTGGTGGAGGAGGGACCCATCTAAAGGTGTTGGGGTACATGGATGATGTCACCATACTGTGCCCGGACTCTCCATCCATGAGGGGGGCATTGAGGAACACCAGCTATTTCTGCGAGGTCTCTGGTTTTAAGCTAAACACAGATAAATGTGACTGTTTTTATATTGGCTCCTGGGATTCATCCATCACCCCAGGAGTCACAATGCAACAGGATCAAATTAAAGTTTTAGGTATTGTTTTTAACCAGGTCAATGATGGGAGCCCTAACTGGGATTCAGCTATAGCTAAGATGGAGAAGAAGATTTTAATGTGGAATCTTAGAAACCTTACCATGGAGGGGAAGATTTTAATAATAAAGATGGTTTTACTCCCTATTATGCTATACATTGCCATGGTATTTCCTCCATCTATTTTATATATTAAAAAAGTAACTAGAATTGTTTTTACTTTTTTATGGGGTTCAAAAATGGAGAAATTAAAGCGTGATTTTATGTACAAAAGTAAAGATAATGGCGGGAAAGATGTTCCTAACCTTTTTACTTTCTTTTACATAAAGTATTTCTGTTTCTGTTTTAAAATTATTAAATCCGATGGCATTTTTAGCTGCTTTTTAAGGTACGCTGCGGGCATGGTTTTTAAAAGATGGTTGCGCATCCCTCTGAACGCTCCGGTGCTTCTGTGTCCCCCAAAACATTATGTGGTGTTGGAAAAGACAGTCAGGCTCCTAGGTCTCCAAGATTTGGAGCCTGACATACTGGGGGACCAGAGAAAGGTATCAAAGGTCCTCAGGCGGAGTGAGGTTACCCTGGCAGTGTCCAATTTCACACAGGCAAGATCCAAAAAGGTATGGCGGAACGTGTACGGGAAGTTTCTGGCGAATGTACACAGGGATCTTGCCTGGGCAATCGTCCACCAGTGCCTCCCTACTCGTGAGTTTCAGCACAGGCGAGGACTGGTGGCGAGAGCCAAGTGCCCGAGAGATGGCTGCGGAGTGGACGAAACGGTGCTGCACATATTTTGGAACTGCCCTTTTGCACGGGAGCTTTGGAGGAAGGTAGGCCCACTTTTGAAGTGGGCCTGCGGCCTAAAAGATTTTAATCACGAATGTGTCTTTTACGGTCTTTTTAACTGCCCCAATTTTAAACAGCAGATGATCTGCTGGATGATTATTAATTGTTTTAAAAATGCCATCTGGAAAGTTAGGAACATCTTACTTTTTAAACATGATTTTATTGATGTTAAAAACTGTATAAAGCTGGCCCTGAGTGAGATGTACATCTATTACCTAAGTGACAAGAAACAGTTGGGGGCCAGCGAGGCAGCATCCATGTGGTGTCTGCCTCTATGGAACGAAATAACAGTATAATCAGTTTTTATGACATTTGTATAATGTTTTATCCTGCCATTTTTATTTTTTCTCCTTTTATTACTGGTTTTATTATTTGTATTTTAAAACTTTTGTGAACCTTTTATTATTTTGCATTTTAAATTTTGTATGGTTTCTTATTTATTCAATAAAATTTTGTTGAAACCTTATCTGTTCTTATCAGTTTAATATCTGATACGTCCCCTATCTGGGGACCATATATTAAATGGATTTTTGAGAACGGGGGCCGATTTCGAAGCTTGCTTCCGTCGCCCTATGCATTGACCCGATATGGCAGTATCTTCGGGTACAGTGCACCACCCCCTTACAGGGTTAAAAAGAAAGATTCCTACTTTCATTGCTACCTGCTTGCTGGCTAGCCAGCTAGCCAGCCCTGTGGGCCTTGCTGCTGCAGCCAAAAAACAAAAGGTGGTGCTGCTGCTGCTGCTTCTGCTGCTTCTGCTTGTGTCTGGCCGCTGTTGGAGCGTCCAGGCACAGGACTTCTGCTGCTGCTGACTAAATGGCCTCCTTAATTGGATCATTTGAGTAGCCAGCACACCTGTGCAGGTAGGGCATGACATGATAGGCAGCTGCCTTGATAGCGGGTGGGTGCTGAATGTTCCTAATTGACAAAATAAGATTAATGCTTATGAAGAAATATAAAATCTCATCCCTTCCCCAATATCGCGCCACACCCCTACCCCTTAATTCCCTGGTTGAACTTGATGGACATATGTCTTTTTTCGACCGTACTAACTATGTAACTATGTAACATAACATGGGGGGGGGGGGGGGGGGGGGGTCTCCTGGCTGTTCACACAGGTGTGTCATTGCTGTACATTGACCATGCATTGCTTCTGTGGTATTGCAAAGGCAAAGACAAATGCTTCCAGCCATCCATTGCACTAATGGATTGGTCATCAGCTGGCTGTCTATGTCCCGCATCAATATAGACCAAAGTACAGAGGGTTAGGCTATGCTATTGTGCACCTACCTGATGCATCAGAAGGTGCGAGGCCCTTGCTAAATTCTGTGCACAGACTTTGAGATCTATACTTTAGACTGTATCTAAACCTGCTCCAACATGGACTGACATTCTGGCCTACTTTCAGCCGATGCGACTTGTCTGTCGCTGAACAGTCGCTTTTTATGTATTCAGCACCTATGTATAATGTTGTAAAAATGCTCTAGAAGCTAAAGTCGCAGAAATGTCACACATATTTGGCCTGCAACTTTCTGTGCGACAAATTCAGACAGGAAAAATCAGTATAAATCCTTAGAAAATTATCCCCCAGTGTCTCCATCTGCTGGCGGTATTGAATAAGCATTGCTGCACTGATGGGGTATGCATTAGACGAAAAAAAAGAAGAAAAAGAAGAATAATACGCCCAGAAAAGAGGCGAAAAGGAGAAAAACGTAAAAAAACGTGAAAAAAAAGTAAGAGGAAGAGAAGGGAAAAAAAGGTGGAAATGGGTTTAAAAGTGATTTCGGCGGAGAAATATATATATATATATATATATATATATATATATATATATATATATATACGCGCACACACACACATATATATAAACGTATTCTCCGTTGAGATATTGCAGCCGCTGCTGTGTCCAGGCCCAGGAGCCTTAGCACTGTGCTGTGATGTCACTCAATACCACTGACATCACTAGGTGTAAACAACATCTCTCCTTTGCTGTGTATGTGACTATGGAGCTGTTTGGTGATGTCGTCTATTATGGCCTTCATAGAAGCAACAGGAGATTGTTGCATCCATCTAGAACCCTCAGAACTACAGTGCTATGATGTCACTCACTTCCACAGGCCTTGCAGAGTGTAAACAACAACAACCCAGCTTTGTTGTGTATGTAACCATAGGGATTTGTGATGTCACCTAGAACCTTCACAGCAGCGACAGCTTTATGAGGAGCATCAGCACTGCTCTGCCTGAGCAGAACCATCACCGCCATAGGTTGTCAAATAACCCGGATTTAACCCACACAGGTAAGTCCAATGGGGTGCAGGCATGTCCTCTATGCTTACAGCTTCCCGTGGGTGTTGGTTTGATACCGTTTGGGGACAGCCAAGGAGGCATCTGCAGGCAACAAAGGTAGGTGTGTGCTTGTGTGTGTGTTTCCTATGCAGATCCTAAGCCCAGTGTCACATGCAAGTAGGAGGAGTAAGAAGGGTTCCTGGCAAATCCGGGTTATGGATTGCATTTAAAAAGGCCCCGTGGGAGTGCAATGGGCCCCTGTCTTGCTGCTTAGCAATAATGGTATGGGTTTAGGTTCTGCTGTGTGTACTGGTGGTTGACTGCCCCCCAGCCCAGAGTGTGCATGGAAAATTGTCTGGCAGCCTCCCTGACAGCAAGCAGTGATAGTGCCCATGAAGGGGACCTTGTTGGGCCCGCCCCTTTCACGGTTATCGCTTCTCGGCCTTTTGGCTAAGATCAAGTGTAGTATCTGTTCTTATCAGTTTAATATCTGATACGTCCCCTATCTGGGGACCATATATTAAATGGATTTTTGAGAACGGGGGCCGATTTCGAAGCTTGCTTCCGTCGCCCTATGCATTGACCCGATATGGCAGTATCTTCGGGTACAGTGCACCACCCCCTTACAGGGTTAAAAAGAAAGATTCCTACTTTCATTGCTACCTGCTTGCTGGCTAGCCAGCTAGCCAGCCCTGTGGGCCTTGCTGCTGCAGCCAAAAAACAAAAGGTGGTGCTGCTGCTGCTGCTTCTGCTGCTTCTGCTTGTGTCTGGCCGCTGTTGGAGCGTCCAGGCACAGGACTTCTGCTGCTGCTGACTAAATGGCCTCCTTAATTGGATCATTTGAGTAGCCAGCACACCTGTGCAGGTAGGGCATGACATGATAGGCAGCTGCCTTGATAGCGGGTGGGTGCTGAATGTTCCTAATTGACAAAATAAGATTAATGCTTATGAAGAAATATAAAATCTCATCCCTTCCCCAATATCGCGCCACACCCCTACCCCTTAATTCCCTGGTTGAACTTGATGGACATATGTCTTTTTTCGACCGTACTAACTATGTAACTATGTAACATAACATGGGGGGGGGGGGGGGGGGGTCTCCTGGCTGTTCACACAGGTGTGTCATTGCTGTACATTGACCATGCATTGCTTCTGTGGTATTGCAAAGGCAAAGACAAATGCTTCCAGCCATCCATTGCACTAATGGATTGGTCATCAGCTGGCTGTCTATGTCCCGCATCAATATAGACCAAAGTACAGAGGGTTAGGCTATGCTATTGTGCACCTACCTGATGCATCAGAAGGTGCGAGGCCCTTGCTAAATTCTGTGCACAGACTTTGAGATCTATACTTTAGACTGTATCTAAACCTGCTCCAACATGGACTGACATTCTGGCCTACTTTCAGCCGATGCGACTTGTCTGTCGCTGAACAGTCGCTTTTTATGTATTCAGCACCTATGTATAATGTTGTAAAAATGCTCTAGAAGCTAAAGTCGCAGAAATGTCACACATATTTGGCCTGCAACTTTCTGTGCGACAAATTCAGACAGGAAAAATCAGTATAAATCCTTAGAAAATTATCCCCCAGTGTCTCCATCTGCTGGCGGTATTGAATAAGCATTGCTGCACTGATGGGGTATGCATTAGACGAAAAAAAAGAAGAAAAAGAAGAATAATACGCCCAGAAAAGAGGCGAAAAGGAGAAAAACGTAAAAAAACGTGAAAAAAAAGTAAGAGGAAGAGAAGGGAAAAAAAGGTGGAAATGGGTTTAAAAGTGATTTCGGCGGAGAAATATATATATATATATATATATATATATATATATATATATATACGCGCACACACACACATATATATAAACGTATTCTCCGTTGAGATATTGCAGCCGCTGCTGTGTCCAGGCCCAGGAGCCTTAGCACTGTGCTGTGATGTCACTCAATACCACTGACATCACTAGGTGTAAACAACATCTCTCCTTTGCTGTGTATGTGACTATGGAGCTGTTTGGTGATGTCGTCTATTATGGCCTTCATAGAAGCAACAGGAGATTGTTGCATCCATCTAGAACCCTCAGAACTACAGTGCTATGATGTCACTCACTTCCACAGGCCTTGCAGAGTGTAAACAACAACAACCCAGCTTTGTTGTGTATGTAACCATAGGGATTTGTGATGTCACCTAGAACCTTCACAGCAGCGACAGCTTTATGAGGAGCATCAGCACTGCTCTGCCTGAGCAGAACCATCACCGCCATAGGTTGTCAAATAACCCGGATTTAACCCACACAGGTAAGTCCAATGGGGTGCAGGCATGTCCTCTATGCTTACAGCTTCCCGTGGGTGTTGGTTTGATACCGTTTGGGGACAGCCAAGGAGGCATCTGCAGGCAACAAAGGTAGGTGTGTGCTTGTGTGTGTGTTTCCTATGCAGATCCTAAGCCCAGTGTCACATGCAAGTAGGAGGAGTAAGAAGGGTTCCTGGCAAATCCGGGTTATGGATTGCATTTAAAAAGGCCCCGTGGGAGTGCAATGGGCCCCTGTCTTGCTGCTTAGCAATAATGGTATGGGTTTAGGTTCTGCTGTGTGTACTGGTGGTTGACTGCCCCCCAGCCCAGAGTGTGCATGGAAAATTGTCTGGCAGCCTCCCTGACAGCAAGCAGTGATAGTGCCCATGAAGGGGACCTTGTTGGGCCCGCCCCTTTCACGGTTATCGCTTCTCGGCCTTTTGGCTAAGATCAAGTGTAGTATCTGTTCTTATCAGTTTAATATCTGATACGTCCCCTATCTGGGGACCATATATTAAATGGATTTTTGAGAACGGGGGCCGATTTCGAAGCTTGCTTCCGTCGCCCTATGCATTGACCCGATATGGCAGTATCTTCGGGTACAGTGCACCACCCCCTTACAGGGTTAAAAAGAAAGATTCCTACTTTCATTGCTACCTGCTTGCTGGCTAGCCAGCTAGCCAGCCCTGTGGGCCTTGCTGCTGCAGCCAAAAAACAAAAGGTGGTGCTGCTGCTGCTGCTTCTGCTGCTTCTGCTTGTGTCTGGCCGCTGTTGGAGCGTCCAGGCACAGGACTTCTGCTGCTGCTGACTAAATGGCCTCCTTAATTGGATCATTTGAGTAGCCAGCACACCTGTGCAGGTAGGGCATGACATGATAGGCAGCTGCCTTGATAGCGGGTGGGTGCTGAATGTTCCTAATTGACAAAATAAGATTAATGCTTATGAAGAAATATAAAATCTCATCCCTTCCCCAATATCGCGCCACACCCCTACCCCTTAATTCCCTGGTTGAACTTGATGGACATATGTCTTTTTTCGACCGTACTAACTATGTAACTATGTAACATAACATGGGGGGGGGGGGGGGGGGGTCTCCTGGCTGTTCACACAGGTGTGTCATTGCTGTACATTGACCATGCATTGCTTCTGTGGTATTGCAAAGGCAAAGACAAATGCTTCCAGCCATCCATTGCACTAATGGATTGGTCATCAGCTGGCTGTCTATGTCCCGCATCAATATAGACCAAAGTACAGAGGGTTAGGCTATGCTATTGTGCACCTACCTGATGCATCAGAAGGTGCGAGGCCCTTGCTAAATTCTGTGCACAGACTTTGAGATCTATACTTTAGACTGTATCTAAACCTGCTCCAACATGGACTGACATTCTGGCCTACTTTCAGCCGATGCGACTTGTCTGTCGCTGAACAGTCGCTTTTTATGTATTCAGCACCTATGTATAATGTTGTAAAAATGCTCTAGAAGCTAAAGTCGCAGAAATGTCACACATATTTGGCCTGCAACTTTCTGTGCGACAAATTCAGACAGGAAAAATCAGTATAAATCCTTAGAAAATTATCCCCCAGTGTCTCCATCTGCTGGCGGTATTGAATAAGCATTGCTGCACTGATGGGGTATGCATTAGACGAAAAAAAAGAAGAAAAAGAAGAATAATACGCCCAGAAAAGAGGCGAAAAGGAGAAAAACGTAAAAAAACGTGAAAAAAAAGTAAGAGGAAGAGAAGGGAAAAAAAGGTGGAAATGGGTTTAAAAGTGATTTCGGCGGAGAAATATATATATATATATATATATATATATATATATATATATATATACGCGCACACACACACATATATATAAACGTATTCTCCGTTGAGATATTGCAGCCGCTGCTGTGTCCAGGCCCAGGAGCCTTAGCACTGTGCTGTGATGTCACTCAATACCACTGACATCACTAGGTGTAAACAACATCTCTCCTTTGCTGTGTATGTGACTATGGAGCTGTTTGGTGATGTCGTCTATTATGGCCTTCATAGAAGCAACAGGAGATTGTTGCATCCATCTAGAACCCTCAGAACTACAGTGCTATGATGTCACTCACTTCCACAGGCCTTGCAGAGTGTAAACAACAACAACCCAGCTTTGTTGTGTATGTAACCATAGGGATTTGTGATGTCACCTAGAACCTTCACAGCAGCGACAGCTTTATGAGGAGCATCAGCACTGCTCTGCCTGAGCAGAACCATCACCGCCATAGGTTGTCAAATAACCCGGATTTAACCCACACAGGTAAGTCCAATGGGGTGCAGGCATGTCCTCTATGCTTACAGCTTCCCGTGGGTGTTGGTTTGATACCGTTTGGGGACAGCCAAGGAGGCATCTGCAGGCAACAAAGGTAGGTGTGTGCTTGTGTGTGTGTTTCCTATGCAGATCCTAAGCCCAGTGTCACATGCAAGTAGGAGGAGTAAGAAGGGTTCCTGGCAAATCCGGGTTATGGATTGCATTTAAAAAGGCCCCGTGGGAGTGCAATGGGCCCCTGTCTTGCTGCTTAGCAATAATGGTATGGGTTTAGGTTCTGCTGTGTGTACTGGTGGTTGACTGCCCCCCAGCCCAGAGTGTGCATGGAAAATTGTCTGGCAGCCTCCCTGACAGCAAGCAGTGATAGTGCCCATGAAGGGGACCTTGTTGGGCCCGCCCCTTTCACGGTTATCGCTTCTCGGCCTTTTGGCTAAGATCAAGTGTAGTATCTGTTCTTATCAGTTTAATATCTGATACGTCCCCTATCTGGGGACCATATATTAAATGGATTTTTGAGAACGGGGGCCGATTTCGAAGCTTGCTTCCGTCGCCCTATGCATTGACCCGATATGGCAGTATCTTCGGGTACAGTGCACCACCCCCTTACAGGGTTAAAAAGAAAGATTCCTACTTTCATTGCTACCTGCTTGCTGGCTAGCCAGCTAGCCAGCCCTGTGGGCCTTGCTGCTGCAGCCAAAAAACAAAAGGTGGTGCTGCTGCTGCTGCTTCTGCTGCTTCTGCTTGTGTCTGGCCGCTGTTGGAGCGTCCAGGCACAGGACTTCTGCTGCTGCTGACTAAATGGCCTCCTTAATTGGATCATTTGAGTAGCCAGCACACCTGTGCAGGTAGGGCATGACATGATAGGCAGCTGCCTTGATAGCGGGTGGGTGCTGAATGTTCCTAATTGACAAAATAAGATTAATGCTTATGAAGAAATATAAAATCTCATCCCTTCCCCAATATCGCGCCACACCCCTACCCCTTAATTCCCTGGTTGAACTTGATGGACATATGTCTTTTTTCGACCGTACTAACTATGTAACTATGTAACATAACATGGGGGGGGGGGGGGGGGTCTCCTGGCTGTTCACACAGGTGTGTCATTGCTGTACATTGACCATGCATTGCTTCTGTGGTATTGCAAAGGCAAAGACAAATGCTTCCAGCCATCCATTGCACTAATGGATTGGTCATCAGCTGGCTGTCTATGTCCCGCATCAATATAGACCAAAGTACAGAGGGTTAGGCTATGCTATTGTGCACCTACCTGATGCATCAGAAGGTGCGAGGCCCTTGCTAAATTCTGTGCACAGACTTTGAGATCTATACTTTAGACTGTATCTAAACCTGCTCCAACATGGACTGACATTCGGCCTACTTTCAGCCGATGCGACTTGTCTGTCGCTGAACAGTCGCTTTTTATGTATTCAGCACCTATGTATAATGTTGTAAAAATGCTCTAGAAGCTAAAGTCGCAGAAATGTCACACATATTTGGCCTGCAACTTTCTGTGCGACAAATTCAGACAGGAAAAATCAGTATAAATCCTTAGAAAATTATCCCCCAGTGTCTCCATCTGCTGGCGGTATTGAATAAGCATTGCTGCACTGATGGGGTATGCATTAGACGAAAAAAAAGAAGAAAAAGAAGAATAATACGCCCAGAAAAGAGGCGAAAAGGAGAAAAACGTAAAAAAACGTGAAAAAAAAGTAAGAGGAAGAGAAGGGAAAAAAAGGTGGAAATGGGTTTAAAAGTGATTTCGGCGGAGAAATATATATATATATATATATATATATATATATATATATATATACGCGCACACACACACATATATATAAACGTATTCTCCGTTGAGATATTGCAGCCGCTGCTGTGTCCAGGCCCAGGAGCCTTAGCACTGTGCTGTGATGTCACTCAATACCACTGACATCACTAGGTGTAAACAACATCTCTCCTTTGCTGTGTATGTGACTATGGAGCTGTTTGGTGATGTCGTCTATTATGGCCTTCATAGAAGCAACAGGAGATTGTTGCATCCATCTAGAACCCTCAGAACTACAGTGCTATGATGTCACTCACTTCCACAGGCCTTGCAGAGTGTAAACAACAACAACCCAGCTTTGTTGTGTATGTAACCATAGGGATTTGTGATGTCACCTAGAACCTTCACAGCAGCGACAGCTTTATGAGGAGCATCAGCACTGCTCTGCCTGAGCAGAACCATCACCGCCATAGGTTGTCAAATAACCCGGATTTAACCCACACAGGTAAGTCCAATGGGGTGCAGGCATGTCCTCTATGCTTACAGCTTCCCGTGGGTGTTGGTTTGATACCGTTTGGGGACAGCCAAGGAGGCATCTGCAGGCAACAAAGGTAGGTGTGTGCTTGTGTGTGTGTTTCCTATGCAGATCCTAAGCCCAGTGTCACATGCAAGTAGGAGGAGTAAGAAGGGTTCCTGGCAAATCCGGGTTATGGATTGCATTTAAAAAGGCCCCGTGGGAGTGCAATGGGCCCCTGTCTTGCTGCTTAGCAATAATGGTATGGGTTTAGGTTCTGCTGTGTGTACTGGTGGTTGACTGCCCCCCAGCCCAGAGTGTGCATGGAAAATTGTCTGGCAGCCTCCCTGACAGCAAGCAGTGATAGTGCCCATGAAGGGGACCTTGTTGGGCCCGCCCCTTTCACGGTTATCGCTTCTCGGCCTTTTGGCTAAGATCAAGTGTAGTATCTGTTCTTATCAGTTTAATATCTGATACGTCCCCTATCTGGGGACCATATATTAAATGGATTTTTGAGAACGGGGGCCGATTTCGAAGCTTGCTTCCGTCGCCCTATGCATTGACCCGATATGGCAGTATCTTCGGGTACAGTGCACCACCCCCTTACAGGGTTAAAAAGAAAGATTCCTACTTTCATTGCTACCTGCTTGCTGGCTAGCCAGCTAGCCAGCCCTGTGGGCCTTGCTGCTGCAGCCAAAAAACAAAAGGTGGTGCTGCTGCTGCTGCTTCTGCTGCTTCTGCTTGTGTCTGGCCGCTGTTGGAGCGTCCAGGCACAGGACTTCTGCTGCTGCTGACTAAATGGCCTCCTTAATTGGATCATTTGAGTAGCCAGCACACCTGTGCAGGTAGGGCATGACATGATAGGCAGCTGCCTTGATAGCGGGTGGGTGCTGAATGTTCCTAATTGACAAAATAAGATTAATGCTTATGAAGAAATATAAAATCTCATCCCTTCCCCAATATCGCGCCACACCCCTACCCCTTAATTCCCTGGTTGAACTTGATGGACATATGTCTTTTTTCGACCGTACTAACTATGTAACTATGTAACATAACATGGGGGGGGGGGGGGGGTCTCCTGGCTGTTCACACAGGTGTGTCATTGCTGTACATTGACCATGCATTGCTTCTGTGGTATTGCAAAGGCAAAGACAAATGCTTCCAGCCATCCATTGCACTAATGGATTGGTCATCAGCTGGCTGTCTATGTCCCGCATCAATATAGACCAAAGTACAGAGGGTTAGGCTATGCTATTGTGCACCTACCTGATGCATCAGAAGGTGCGAGGCCCTTGCTAAATTCTGTGCACAGACTTTGAGATCTATACTTTAGACTGTATCTAAACCTGCTCCAACATGGACTGACATTCTGGCCTACTTTCAGCCGATGCGACTTGTCTGTCGCTGAACAGTCGCTTTTTATGTATTCAGCACCTATGTATAATGTTGTAAAAATGCTCTAGAAGCTAAAGTCGCAGAAATGTCACACATATTTGGCCTGCAACTTTCTGTGCGACAAATTCAGACAGGAAAAATCAGTATAAATCCTTAGAAAATTATCCCCCAGTGTCTCCATCTGCTGGCGGTATTGAATAAGCATTGCTGCACTGATGGGGTATGCATTAGACGAAAAAAAAGAAGAAAAAGAAGAATAATACGCCCAGAAAAGAGGCGAAAAGGAGAAAAACGTAAAAAAACGTGAAAAAAAAGTAAGAGGAAGAGAAGGGAAAAAAAGGTGGAAATGGGTTTAAAAGTGATTTCGGCGGAGAATATATATATATATATATATATATATATATATATATATATATATACGCGCACACACACACATATATATAAACGTATTCTCCGTTGAGATATTGCAGCCGCTGCTGTGTCCAGGCCCAGGAGCCTTAGCACTGTGCTGTGATGTCACTCAATACCACTGACATCACTAGGTGTAAACAACATCTCTCCTTTGCTGTGTATGTGACTATGGAGCTGTTTGGTGATGTCGTCTATTATGGCCTTCATAGAAGCAACAGGAGATTGTTGCATCCATCTAGAACCCTCAGAACTACAGTGCTATGATGTCACTCACTTCCACAGGCCTTGCAGAGTGTAAACAACAACAACCCAGCTTTGTTGTGTATGTAACCATAGGGATTTGTGATGTCACCTAGAACCTTCACAGCAGCGACAGCTTTATGAGGAGCATCAGCACTGCTCTGCCTGAGCAGAACCATCACCGCCATAGGTTGTCAAATAACCCGGATTTAACCCACACAGGTAAGTCCAATGGGGTGCAGGCATGTCCTCTATGCTTACAGCTTCCCGTGGGTGTTGGTTTGATACCGTTTGGGGACAGCCAAGGAGGCATCTGCAGGCAACAAAGGTAGGTGTGTGCTTGTGTGTGTGTTTCCTATGCAGATCCTAAGCCCAGTGTCACATGCAAGTAGGAGGAGTAAGAAGGGTTCCTGGCAAATCCGGGTTATGGATTGCATTTAAAAAGGCCCCGTGGGAGTGCAATGGGCCCCTGTCTTGCTGCTTAGCAATAATGGTATGGGTTTAGGTTCTGCTGTGTGTACTGGTGGTTGACTGCCCCCCAGCCCAGAGTGTGCATGGAAAATTGTCTGGCAGCCTCCCTGACAGCAAGCAGTGATAGTGCCCATGAAGGGGACCTTGTTGGGCCCGCCCCTTTCACGGTTATCGCTTCTCGGCCTTTTGGCTAAGATCAAGTGTAGTATCTGTTCTTATCAGTTTAATATCTGATACGTCCCCTATCTGGGGACCATATATTAAATGGATTTTTGAGAACGGGGGCCGATTTCGAAGCTTGCTTCCGTCGCCCTATGCATTGACCCGATATGGCAGTATCTTCGGGTACAGTGCACCACCCCCTTACAGGGTTAAAAAGAAAGATTCCTACTTTCATTGCTACCTGCTTGCTGGCTAGCCAGCTAGCCAGCCCTGTGGGCCTTGCTGCTGCAGCCAAAAAACAAAAGGTGGTGCTGCTGCTGCTGCTTCTGCTGCTTCTGCTTGTGTCTGGCCGCTGTTGGAGCGTCCAGGCACAGGACTTCTGCTGCTGCTGACTAAATGGCCTCCTTAATTGGATCATTTGAGTAGCCAGCACACCTGTGCAGGTAGGGCATGACATGATAGGCAGCTGCCTTGATAGCGGGTGGGTGCTGAATGTTCCTAATTGACAAAATAAGATTAATGCTTATGAAGAAATATAAAATCTCATCCCTTCCCCAATATCGCGCCACACCCCTACCCCTTAATTCCCTGGTTGAACTTGATGGACATATGTCTTTTTTCGACCGTACTAACTATGTAACTATGTAACATAACATGGGGGGGGGGGGGGGTCTCCTGGCTGTTCACACAGGTGTGTCATTGCTGTACATTGACCATGCATTGCTTCTGTGGTATTGCAAAGGCAAAGACAAATGCTTCCAGCCATCCATTGCACTAATGGATTGGTCATCAGCTGGCTGTCTATGTCCCGCATCAATATAGACCAAAGTACAGAGGGTTAGGCTATGCTATTGTGCACCTACCTGATGCATCAGAAGGTGCGAGGCCCTTGCTAAATTCTGTGCACAGACTTTGAGATCTATACTTTAGACTGTATCTAAACCTGCTCCAACATGGACTGACATTCTGGCCTACTTTCAGCCGATGCGACTTGTCTGTCGCTGAACAGTCGCTTTTTATGTATTCAGCACCTATGTATAATGTTGTAAAAATGCTCTAGAAGCTAAAGTCGCAGAAATGTCACACATATTTGGCCTGCAACTTTCTGTGCGACAAATTCAGACAGGAAAAATCAGTATAAATCCTTAGAAAATTATCCCCCAGTGTCTCCATCTGCTGGCGGTATTGAATAAGCATTGCTGCACTGATGGGGTATGCATTAGACGAAAAAAAAGAAGAAAAAGAAGAATAATACGCCCAGAAAAGAGGCGAAAAGGAGAAAAACGTAAAAAAACGTGAAAAAAAAGTAAGAGGAAGAGAAGGGAAAAAAAGGTGGAAATGGGTTTAAAAGTGATTTCGGCGGAGAATATATATATATATATATATATATATATATATATATATATATATATCGCGCACACACACACATATATATAAACGTATTCTCCGTTGAGATATTGCAGCCGCTGCTGTGTCCAGGCCCAGGAGCCTTAGCACTGTGCTGTGATGTCACTCAATACCACTGACATCACTAGGTGTAAACAACATCTCTCCTTTGCTGTGTATGTGACTATGGAGCTGTTTGGTGATGTCGTCTATTATGGCCTTCATAGAAGCAACAGGAGATTGTTGCATCCATCTAGAACCCTCAGAACTACAGTGCTATGATGTCACTCACTTCCACAGGCCTTGCAGAGTGTAAACAACAACAACCCAGCTTTGTTGTGTATGTAACCATAGGGATTTGTGATGTCACCTAGAACCTTCACAGCAGCGACAGCTTTATGAGGAGCATCAGCACTGCTCTGCCTGAGCAGAACCATCACCGCCATAGGTTGTCAAATAACCCGGATTTAACCCACACAGGTAAGTCCAATGGGGTGCAGGCATGTCCTCTATGCTTACAGCTTCCCGTGGGTGTTGGTTTGATACCGTTTGGGGACAGCCAAGGAGGCATCTGCAGGCAACAAAGGTAGGTGTGTGCTTGTGTGTGTGTTTCCTATGCAGATCCTAAGCCCAGTGTCACATGCAAGTAGGAGGAGTAAGAAGGGTTCCTGGCAAATCCGGGTTATGGATTGCATTTAAAAAGGCCCCGTGGGAGTGCAATGGGCCCCTGTCTTGCTGCTTAGCAATAATGGTATGGGTTTAGGTTCTGCTGTGTGTACTGGTGGTTGACTGCCCCCCAGCCCAGAGTGTGCATGGAAAATTGTCTGGCAGCCTCCCTGACAGCAAGCAGTGATAGTGCCCATGAAGGGGACCTTGTTGGGCCCGCCCCTTTCACGGTTATCGCTTCTCGGCCTTTTGGCTAAGATCAAGTGTAGTATCTGTTCTTATCAGTTTAATATCTGATACGTCCCCTATCTGGGGACCATATATTAAATGGATTTTTGAGAACGGGGGCCGATTTCGAAGCTTGCTTCCGTCGCCCTATGCATTGACCCGATATGGCAGTATCTTCGGGTACAGTGCACCACCCCCTTACAGGGTTAAAAAGAAAGATTCCTACTTTCATTGCTACCTGCTTGCTGGCTAGCCAGCTAGCCAGCCCTGTGGGCCTTGCTGCTGCAGCCAAAAAACAAAAGGTGGTGCTGCTGCTGCTGCTTCTGCTGCTTCTGCTTGTGTCTGGCCGCTGTTGGAGCGTCCAGGCACAGGACTTCTGCTGCTGCTGACTAAATGGCCTCCTTAATTGGATCATTTGAGTAGCCAGCACACCTGTGCAGGTAGGGCATGACATGATAGGCAGCTGCCTTGATAGCGGGTGGGTGCTGAATGTTCCTAATTGACAAAATAAGATTAATGCTTATGAAGAAATATAAAATCTCATCCCTTCCCCAATATCGCGCCACACCCCTACCCCTTAATTCCCTGGTTGAACTTGATGGACATATGTCTTTTTTCGACCGTACTAACTATGTAACTATGTAACATAACATGGGGGGGGGGGGGGGTCTCCTGGCTGTTCACACAGGTGTGTCATTGCTGTACATTGACCATGCATTGCTTCTGTGGTATTGCAAAGGCAAAGACAAATGCTTCCAGCCATCCATTGCACTAATGGATTGGTCATCAGCTGGCTGTCTATGTCCCGCATCAATATAGACCAAAGTACAGAGGGTTAGGCTATGCTATTGTGCACCTACCTGATGCATCAGAAGGTGCGAGGCCCTTGCTAAATTCTGTGCACAGACTTTGAGATCTATACTTTAGACTGTATCTAAACCTGCTCCAACATGGACTGACATTCTGGCCTACTTTCAGCCGATGCGACTTGTCTGTCGCTGAACAGTCGCTTTTTATGTATTCAGCACCTATGTATAATGTTGTAAAAATGCTCTAGAAGCTAAAGTCGCAGAAATGTCACACATATTTGGCCTGCAACTTTCTGTGCGACAAATTCAGACAGGAAAAATCAGTATAAATCCTTAGAAAATTATCCCCCAGTGTCTCCATCTGCTGGCGGTATTGAATAAGCATTGCTGCACTGATGGGGTATGCATTAGACGAAAAAAAAGAAGAAAAAGAAGAATAATACGCCCAGAAAAGAGGCGAAAAGGAGAAAAACGTAAAAAAACGTGAAAAAAAAGTAAGAGGAAGAGAAGGGAAAAAAAGGTGGAAATGGGTTTAAAAGTGATTTCGGCGGAGAAATATATATATATATATATATATATATATATATATATATATATATACGCGCACACACACACATATATATAAACGTATTCTCCGTTGAGATATTGCAGCCGCTGCTGTGTCCAGGCCCAGGAGCCTTAGCACTGTGCTGTGATGTCACTCAATACCACTGACATCACTAGGTGTAAACAACATCTCTCCTTTGCTGTGTATGTGACTATGGAGCTGTTTGGTGATGTCGTCTATTATGGCCTTCATAGAAGCAACAGGAGATTGTTGCATCCATCTAGAACCCTCAGAACTACAGTGCTATGATGTCACTCACTTCCACAGGCCTTGCAGAGTGTAAACAACAACAACCCAGCTTTGTTGTGTATGTAACCATAGGGATTTGTGATGTCACCTAGAACCTTCACAGCAGCGACAGCTTTATGAGGAGCATCAGCACTGCTCTGCCTGAGCAGAACCATCACCGCCATAGGTTGTCAAATAACCCGGATTTAACCCACACAGGTAAGTCCAATGGGGTGCAGGCATGTCCTCTATGCTTACAGCTTCCCGTGGGTGTTGGTTTGATACCGTTTGGGGACAGCCAAGGAGGCATCTGCAGGCAACAAAGGTAGGTGTGTGCTTGTGTGTGTGTTTCCTATGCAGATCCTAAGCCCAGTGTCACATGCAAGTAGGAGGAGTAAGAAGGGTTCCTGGCAAATCCGGGTTATGGATTGCATTTAAAAAGGCCCCGTGGGAGTGCAATGGGCCCCTGTCTTGCTGCTTAGCAATAATGGTATGGGTTTAGGTTCTGCTGTGTGTACTGGTGGTTGACTGCCCCCCAGCCCAGAGTGTGCATGGAAAATTGTCTGGCAGCCTCCCTGACAGCAAGCAGTGATAGTGCCCATGAAGGGGACCTTGTTGGGCCCGCCCCTTTCACGGTTATCGCTTCTCGGCCTTTTGGCTAAGATCAAGTGTAGTATCTGTTCTTATCAGTTTAATATCTGATACGTCCCCTATCTGGGGACCATATATTAAATGGATTTTTGAGAACGGGGGCCGATTTCGAAGCTTGCTTCCGTCGCCCTATGCATTGACCCGATATGGCAGTATCTTCGGGTACAGTGCACCACCCCCTTACAGGGTTAAAAAGAAAGATTCCTACTTTCATTGCTACCTGCTTGCTGGCTAGCCAGCTAGCCAGCCCTGTGGGCCTTGCTGCTGCAGCCAAAAAACAAAAGGTGGTGCTGCTGCTGCTGCTTCTGCTGCTTCTGCTTGTGTCTGGCCGCTGTTGGAGCGTCCAGGCACAGGACTTCTGCTGCTGCTGACTAAATGGCCTCCTTAATTGGATCATTTGAGTAGCCAGCACACCTGTGCAGGTAGGGCATGACATGATAGGCAGCTGCCTTGATAGCGGGTGGGTGCTGAATGTTCCTAATTGACAAAATAAGATTAATGCTTATGAAGAAATATAAAATCTCATCCCTTCCCCAATATCGCGCCACACCCCTACCCCTTAATTCCCTGGTTGAACTTGATGGACATATGTCTTTTTTCGACCGTACTAACTATGTAACTATGTAACATAACATGGGGGGGGGGGGGGGGTCTCCTGGCTGTTCACACAGGTGTGTCATTGCTGTACATTGACCATGCATTGCTTCTGTGGTATTGCAAAGGCAAAGACAAATGCTTCCAGCCATCCATTGCACTAATGGATTGGTCATCAGCTGGCTGTCTATGTCCCGCATCAATATAGACCAAAGTACAGAGGGTTAGGCTATGCTATTGTGCACCTACCTGATGCATCAGAAGGTGCGAGGCCCTTGCTAAATTCTGTGCACAGACTTTGAGATCTATACTTTAGACTGTATCTAAACCTGCTCCAACATGGACTGACATTCTGGCCTACTTTCAGCCGATGCGACTTGTCTGTCGCTGAACAGTCGCTTTTTATGTATTCAGCACCTATGTATAATGTTGTAAAAATGCTCTAGAAGCTAAAGTCGCAGAAATGTCACACATATTTGGCCTGCAACTTTCTGTGCGACAAATTCAGACAGGAAAAATCAGTATAAATCCTTAGAAAATTATCCCCCAGTGTCTCCATCTGCTGGCGGTATTGAATAAGCATTGCTGCACTGATGGGGTATGCATTAGACGAAAAAAAAGAAGAAAAAGAAGAATAATACGCCCAGAAAAGAGGCGAAAAGGAGAAAAACGTAAAAAAACGTGAAAAAAAAGTAAGAGGAAGAGAAGGGAAAAAAAGGTGGAAATGGGTTTAAAAGTGATTTCGGCGGAGAAATATATATATATATATATATATATATATATATATATATATATACGCGCACACACACACATATATATAAACGTATTCTCCGTTGAGATATTGCAGCCGCTGCTGTGTCCAGGCCCAGGAGCCTTAGCACTGTGCTGTGATGTCACTCAATACCACTGACATCACTAGGTGTAAACAACATCTCTCCTTTGCTGTGTATGTGACTATGGAGCTGTTTGGTGATGTCGTCTATTATGGCCTTCATAGAAGCAACAGGAGATTGTTGCATCCATCTAGAACCCTCAGAACTACAGTGCTATGATGTCACTCACTTCCACAGGCCTTGCAGAGTGTAAACAACAACAACCCAGCTTTGTTGTGTATGTAACCATAGGGATTTGTGATGTCACCTAGAACCTTCACAGCAGCGACAGCTTTATGAGGAGCATCAGCACTGCTCTGCCTGAGCAGAACCATCACCGCCATAGGTTGTCAAATAACCCGGATTTAACCCACACAGGTAAGTCCAATGGGGTGCAGGCATGTCCTCTATGCTTACAGCTTCCCGTGGGTGTTGGTTTGATACCGTTTGGGGACAGCCAAGGAGGCATCTGCAGGCAACAAAGGTAGGTGTGTGCTTGTGTGTGTGTTTCCTATGCAGATCCTAAGCCCAGTGTCACATGCAAGTAGGAGGAGTAAGAAGGGTTCCTGGCAAATCCGGGTTATGGATTGCATTTAAAAAGGCCCCGTGGGAGTGCAATGGGCCCCTGTCTTGCTGCTTAGCAATAATGGTATGGGTTTAGGTTCTGCTGTGTGTACTGGTGGTTGACTGCCCCCCAGCCCAGAGTGTGCATGGAAAATTGTCTGGCAGCCTCCCTGACAGCAAGCAGTGATAGTGCCCATGAAGGGGACCTTGTTGTTGGGCCCGCCCCTTTCACGGTTATCGCTTCTCGGCCTTTTGGCTAAGATCAAGTGTAGTATCTGTTCTTATCAGTTTAATATCTGATACGTCCCCTATCTGGGGACCATATATTAAATGGATTTTTGAGAACGGGGGCCGATTTCGAAGCTTGCTTCCGTCGCCCTATGCATTGACCCGATATGGCAGTATCTTCGGGTACAGTGCACCACCCCCTTACAGGGTTAAAAAGAAAGATTCCTACTTTCATTGCTACCTGCTTGCTGGCTAGCCAGCTAGCCAGCCCTGTGGGCCTTGCTGCTGCAGCCAAAAAACAAAAGGTGGTGCTGCTGCTGCTGCTTCTGCTGCTTCTGCTTGTGTCTGGCCGCTGTTGGAGCGTCCAGGCACAGGACTTCTGCTGCTGCTGACTAAATGGCCTCCTTAATTGGATCATTTGAGTAGCCAGCACACCTGTGCAGGTAGGGCATGACATGATAGGCAGCTGCCTTGATAGCGGGTGGGTGCTGAATGTTCCTAATTGACAAAATAAGATTAATGCTTATGAAGAAATATAAAATCTCATCCCTTCCCCAATATCGCGCCACACCCCTACCCCTTAATTCCCTGGTTGAACTTGATGGACATATGTCTTTTTTCGACCGTACTAACTATGTAACTATGTAACATAACATGGGGGGGGGGGGGGGTCTCCTGGCTGTTCACACAGGTGTGTCATTGCTGTACATTGACCATGCATTGCTTCTGTGGTATTGCAAAGGCAAAGACAAATGCTTCCAGCCATCCATTGCACTAATGGATTGGTCATCAGCTGGCTGTCTATGTCCCGCATCAATATAGACCAAAGTACAGAGGGTTAGGCTATGCTATTGTGCACCTACCTGATGCATCAGAAGGTGCGAGGCCCTTGCTAAATTCTGTGCACAGACTTTGAGATCTATACTTTAGACTGTATCTAAACCTGCTCCAACATGGACTGACATTCTGGCCTACTTTCAGCCGATGCGACTTGTCTGTCGCTGAACAGTCGCTTTTTATGTATTCAGCACCTATGTATAATGTTGTAAAAATGCTCTAGAAGCTAAAGTCGCAGAAATGTCACACATATTTGGCCTGCAACTTTCTGTGCGACAAATTCAGACAGGAAAAATCAGTATAAATCCTTAGAAAATTATCCCCCAGTGTCTCCATCTGCTGGCGGTATTGAATAAGCATTGCTGCACTGATGGGGTATGCATTAGACGAAAAAAAAGAAGAAAAAGAAGAATAATACGCCCAGAAAAGAGGCGAAAAGGAGAAAAACGTAAAAAAACGTGAAAAAAAAGTAAGAGGAAGAGAAGGGAAAAAAAGGTGGAAATGGGTTTAAAAGTGATTTCGGCGGAGAAATATATATATATATATATATATATATATATATATATATATATATACGCGCACACACACACATATATATAAACGTATTCTCCGTTGAGATATTGCAGCCGCTGCTGTGTCCAGGCCCAGGAGCCTTAGCACTGTGCTGTGATGTCACTCAATACCACTGACATCACTAGGTGTAAACAACATCTCTCCTTTGCTGTGTATGTGACTATGGAGCTGTTTGGTGATGTCGTCTATTATGGCCTTCATAGAAGCAACAGGAGATTGTTGCATCCATCTAGAACCCTCAGAACTACAGTGCTATGATGTCACTCACTTCCACAGGCCTTGCAGAGTGTAAACAACAACAACCCAGCTTTGTTGTGTATGTAACCATAGGGATTTGTGATGTCACCTAGAACCTTCACAGCAGCGACAGCTTTATGAGGAGCATCAGCACTGCTCTGCCTGAGCAGAACCATCACCGCCATAGGTTGTCAAATAACCCGGATTTAACCCACACAGGTAAGTCCAATGGGGTGCAGGCATGTCCTCTATGCTTACAGCTTCCCGTGGGTGTTGGTTTGATACCGTTTGGGGACAGCCAAGGAGGCATCTGCAGGCAACAAAGGTAGGTGTGTGCTTGTGTGTGTGTTTCCTATGCAGATCCTAAGCCCAGTGTCACATGCAAGTAGGAGGAGTAAGAAGGGTTCCTGGCAAATCCGGGTTATGGATTGCATTTAAAAAGGCCCCGTGGGAGTGCAATGGGCCCCTGTCTTGCTGCTTAGCAATAATGGTATGGGTTTAGGTTCTGCTGTGTGTACTGGTGGTTGACTGCCCCCCAGCCCAGAGTGTGCATGGAAAATTGTCTGGCAGCCTCCCTGACAGCAAGCAGTGATAGTGCCCATGAAGGGGACCTTGTTGGGCCCGCCCCTTTCACGGTTATCGCTTCTCGGCCTTTTGGCTAAGATCAAGTGTAGTATCTGTTCTTATCAGTTTAATATCTGATACGTCCCCTATCTGGGGACCATATATTAAATGGATTTTTGAGAACGGGGGCCGATTTCGAAGCTTGCTTCCGTCGCCCTATGCATTGACCCGATATGGCAGTATCTTCGGGTACAGTGCACCACCCCCTTACAGGGTTAAAAAGAAAGATTCCTACTTTCATTGCTACCTGCTTGCTGGCTAGCCAGCTAGCCAGCCCTGTGGGCCTTGCTGCTGCAGCCAAAAAACAAAAGGTGGTGCTGCTGCTGCTGCTTCTGCTGCTTCTGCTTGTGTCTGGCCGCTGTTGGAGCGTCCAGGCACAGGACTTCTGCTGCTGCTGACTAAATGGCCTCCTTAATTGGATCATTTGAGTAGCCAGCACACCTGTGCAGGTAGGGCATGACATGATAGGCAGCTGCCTTGATAGCGGGTGGGTGCTGAATGTTCCTAATTGACAAAATAAGATTAATGCTTATGAAGAAATATAAAATCTCATCCCTTCCCCAATATCGCGCCACACCCCTACCCCTTAATTCCCTGGTTGAACTTGATGGACATATGTCTTTTTTCGACCGTACTAACTATGTAACTATGTAACATAACATGGGGGGGGGGGGGGGGTCTCCTGGCTGTTCACACAGGTGTGTCATTGCTGTACATTGACCATGCATTGCTTCTGTGGTATTGCAAAGGCAAAGACAAATGCTTCCAGCCATCCATTGCACTAATGGATTGGTCATCAGCTGGCTGTCTATGTCCCGCATCAATATAGACCAAAGTACAGAGGGTTAGGCTATGCTATTGTGCACCTACCTGATGCATCAGAAGGTGCGAGGCCCTTGCTAAATTCTGTGCACAGACTTTGAGATCTATACTTTAGACTGTATCTAAACCTGCTCCAACATGGACTGACATTCTGGCCTACTTTCAGCCGATGCGACTTGTCTGTCGCTGAACAGTCGCTTTTTATGTATTCAGCACCTATGTATAATGTTGTAAAAATGCTCTAGAAGCTAAAGTCGCAGAAATGTCACACATATTTGGCCTGCAACTTTCTGTGCGACAAATTCAGACAGGAAAAATCAGTATAAATCCTTAGAAAATTATCCCCCAGTGTCTCCATCTGCTGGCGGTATTGAATAAGCATTGCTGCACTGATGGGGTATGCATTAGACGAAAAAAAAGAAGAAAAAGAAGAATAATACGCCCAGAAAAGAGGCGAAAAGGAGAAAAACGTAAAAAAACGTGAAAAAAAAGTAAGAGGAAGAGAAGGGAAAAAAAGGTGGAAATGGGTTTAAAAGTGATTTCGGCGGAGAAATATATATATATATATATATATATATATATATATATATATATATACGCGCACACACACACATATATATAAACGTATTCTCCGTTGAGATATTGCAGCCGCTGCTGTGTCCAGGCCCAGGAGCCTTAGCACTGTGCTGTGATGTCACTCAATACCACTGACATCACTAGGTGTAAACAACATCTCTCCTTTGCTGTGTATGTGACTATGGAGCTGTTTGGTGATGTCGTCTATTATGGCCTTCATAGAAGCAACAGGAGATTGTTGCATCCATCTAGAACCCTCAGAACTACAGTGCTATGATGTCACTCACTTCCACAGGCCTTGCAGAGTGTAAACAACAACAACCCAGCTTTGTTGTGTATGTAACCATAGGGATTTGTGATGTCACCTAGAACCTTCACAGCAGCGACAGCTTTATGAGGAGCATCAGCACTGCTCTGCCTGAGCAGAACCATCACCGCCATAGGTTGTCAAATAACCCGGATTTAACCCACACAGGTAAGTCCAATGGGGTGCAGGCATGTCCTCTATGCTTACAGCTTCCCGTGGGTGTTGGTTTGATACCGTTTGGGGACAGCCAAGGAGGCATCTGCAGGCAACAAAGGTAGGTGTGTGCTTGTGTGTGTGTTTCCTATGCAGATCCTAAGCCCAGTGTCACATGCAAGTAGGAGGAGTAAGAAGGGTTCCTGGCAAATCCGGGTTATGGATTGCATTTAAAAAGGCCCCGTGGGAGTGCAATGGGCCCCTGTCTTGCTGCTTAGCAATAATGGTATGGGTTTAGGTTCTGCTGTGTGTACTGGTGGTTGACTGCCCCCCAGCCCAGAGTGTGCATGGAAAATTGTCTGGCAGCCTCCCTGACAGCAAGCAGTGATAGTGCCCATGAAGGGGACCTTGTTGGGCCCGCCCCTTTCACGGTTATCGCTTCTCGGCCTTTTGGCTAAGATCAAGTGTAGTATCTGTTCTTATCAGTTTAATATCTGATACGTCCCCTATCTGGGGACCATATATTAAATGGATTTTTGAGAACGGGGGCCGATTTCGAAGCTTGCTTCCGTCGCCCTATGCATTGACCCGATATGGCAGTATCTTCGGGTACAGTGCACCACCCCCTTACAGGGTTAAAAAGAAAGATTCCTACTTTCATTGCTACCTGCTTGCTGGCTAGCCAGCTAGCCAGCCCTGTGGGCCTTGCTGCTGCAGCCAAAAAACAAAAGGTGGTGCTGCTGCTGCTGCTTCTGCTGCTTCTGCTGCTTCTGCTTGTGTCTGGCCGCTGTTGGAGCGTCCAGGCACAGGACTTCTGCTGCTGCTGACTAAATGGCCTCCTTAATTGGATCATTTGAGTAGCCAGCACACCTGTGCAGGTAGGGCATGACATGATAGGCAGCTGCCTTGATAGCGGGTGGGTGCTGAATGTTCCTAATTGACAAAATAAGATTAATGCTTATGAAGAAATATAAAATCTCATCCCTTCCCCAATATCGCGCCACACCCCTACCCCTTAATTCCCTGGTTGAACTTGATGGACATATGTCTTTTTTCGACCGTACTAACTATGTAACTATGTAACATAACATGGGGGGGGGGGGGGGGTCTCCTGGCTGTTCACACAGGTGTGTCATTGCTGTACATTGACCATGCATTGCTTCTGTGGTATTGCAAAGGCAAAGACAAATGCTTCCAGCCATCCATTGCACTAATGGATTGGTCATCAGCTGGCTGTCTATGTCCCGCATCAATATAGACCAAAGTACAGAGGGTTAGGCTATGCTATGCACCTACCTGATGCATCAGAAGGTGCGAGGCCCTTGCTAAATTCTGTGCACAGACTTTGAGATCTATACTTTAGACTGTATCTAAACCTGCTCCAACATGGACTGACATTCTGGCCTACTTTCAGCCGATGCGACTTGTCTGTCGCTGAACAGTCGCTTTTTATGTATTCAGCACCTATGTATAATGTTGTAAAAATGCTCTAGAAGCTAAAGTCGCAGAAATGTCACACATATTTGGCCTGCAACTTTCTGTGCGACAAATTCAGACAGGAAAAATCAGTATAAATCCTTAGAAAATTATCCCCCAGTGTCTCCATCTGCTGGCGGTATTGAATAAGCATTGCTGCACTGATGGGGTATGCATTAGACGAAAAAAAAGAAGAAAAAGAAGAATAATACGCCCAGAAAAGAGGCGAAAAGGAGAAAAACGTAAAAAAACGTGAAAAAAAAGTAAGAGGAAGAGAAGGGAAAAAAAGGTGGAAATGGGTTTAAAAGTGATTTCGGCGGAGAAATATATATATATATATATATATATATATATATATATATATATACGCGCACACACACACATATATATAAACGTATTCTCCGTTGAGATATTGCAGCCGCTGCTGTGTCCAGGCCCAGGAGCCTTAGCACTGTGCTGTGATGTCACTCAATACCACTGACATCACTAGGTGTAAACAACATCTCTCCTTTGCTGTGTATGTGACTATGGAGCTGTTTGGTGATGTCGTCTATTATGGCCTTCATAGAAGCAACAGGAGATTGTTGCATCCATCTAGAACCCTCAGAACTACAGTGCTATGATGTCACTCACTTCCACAGGCCTTGCAGAGTGTAAACAACAACAACCCAGCTTTGTTGTGTATGTAACCATAGGGATTTGTGATGTCACCTAGAACCTTCACAGCAGCGACAGCTTTATGAGGAGCATCAGCACTGCTCTGCCTGAGCAGAACCATCACCGCCATAGGTTGTCAAATAACCCGGATTTAACCCACACAGGTAAGTCCAATGGGGTGCAGGCATGTCCTCTATGCTTACAGCTTCCCGTGGGTGTTGGTTTGATACCGTTTGGGGACAGCCAAGGAGGCATCTGCAGGCAACAAAGGTAGGTGTGTGCTTGTGTGTGTGTTTCCTATGCAGATCCTAAGCCCAGTGTCACATGCAAGTAGGAGGAGTAAGAAGGGTTCCTGGCAAATCCGGGTTATGGATTGCATTTAAAAAGGCCCCGTGGGAGTGCAATGGGCCCCTGTCTTGCTGCTTAGCAATAATGGTATGGGTTTAGGTTCTGCTGTGTGTACTGGTGGTTGACTGCCCCCCAGCCCAGAGTGTGCATGGAAAATTGTCTGGCAGCCTCCCTGACAGCAAGCAGTGATAGTGCCCATGAAGGGGACCTTGTTGGGCCCGCCCCTTTCACGGTTATCGCTTCTCGGCCTTTTGGCTAAGATCAAGTGTAGTATCTGTTCTTATCAGTTTAATATCTGATACGTCCCCTATCTGGGGACCATATATTAAATGGATTTTTGAGAACGGGGGCCGATTTCGAAGCTTGCTTCCGTCGCCCTATGCATTGACCCGATATGGCAGTATCTTCGGGTACAGTGCACCACCCCCTTACAGGGTTAAAAAGAAAGATTCCTACTTTCATTGCTACCTGCTTGCTGGCTAGCCAGCTAGCCAGCCCTGTGGGCCTTGCTGCTGCAGCCAAAAAACAAAAGGTGGTGCTGCTGCTGCTGCTTCTGCTGCTTCTGCTTGTGTCTGGCCGCTGTTGGAGCGTCCAGGCACAGGACTTCTGCTGCTGCTGACTAAATGGCCTCCTTAATTGGATCATTTGAGTAGCCAGCACACCTGTGCAGGTAGGGCATGACATGATAGGCAGCTGCCTTGATAGCGGGTGGGTGCTGAATGTTCCTAATTGACAAAATAAGATTAATGCTTATGAAGAAATATAAAATCTCATCCCTTCCCCAATATCGCGCCACACCCCTACCCCTTAATTCCCTGGTTGAACTTGATGGACATATGTCTTTTTTCGACCGTACTAACTATGTAACTATGTAACATAACATGGGGGGGGGGGGGGGGTCTCCTGGCTGTTCACACAGGTGTGTCATTGCTGTACATTGACCATGCATTGCTTCTGTGGTATTGCAAAGGCAAAGACAAATGCTTCCAGCCATCCATTGCACTAATGGATTGGTCATCAGCTGGCTGTCTATGTCCCGCATCAATATAGACCAAAGTACAGAGGGTTAGGCTATGCTATTGTGCACCTACCTGATGCATCAGAAGGTGCGAGGCCCTTGCTAAATTCTGTGCACAGACTTTGAGATCTATACTTTAGACTGTATCTAAACCTGCTCCAACATGGACTGACATTCTGGCCTACTTTCAGCCGATGCGACTTGTCTGTCGCTGAACAGTCGCTTTTTATGTATTCAGCACCTATGTATAATGTTGTAAAAATGCTCTAGAAGCTAAAGTCGCAGAAATGTCACACATATTTGGCCTGCAACTTTCTGTGCGACAAATTCAGACAGGAAAAATCAGTATAAATCCTTAGAAAATTATCCCCCAGTGTCTCCATCTGCTGGCGGTATTGAATAAGCATTGCTGCACTGATGGGGTATGCATTAGACGAAAAAAAAGAAGAAAAAGAAGAATAATACGCCCAGAAAAGAGGCGAAAAGGAGAAAAACGTAAAAAAACGTGAAAAAAAAGTAAGAGGAAGAGAAGGGAAAAAAAGGTGGAAATGGGTTTAAAAGTGATTTCGGCGGAGAAATATATATATATATATATATATATATATATATATATATATATATATATACGCGCACACACACACATATATATAAACGTATTCTCCGTTGAGATATTGCAGCCGCTGCTGTGTCCAGGCCCAGGAGCCTTAGCACTGTGCTGTGATGTCACTCAATACCACTGACATCACTAGGTGTAAACAACATCTCTCCTTTGCTGTGTATGTGACTATGGAGCTGTTTGGTGATGTCGTCTATTATGGCCTTCATAGAAGCAACAGGAGATTGTTGCATCCATCTAGAACCCTCAGAACTACAGTGCTATGATGTCACTCACTTCCACAGGCCTTGCAGAGTGTAAACAACAACAACCCAGCTTTGTTGTGTATGTAACCATAGGGATTTGTGATGTCACCTAGAACCTTCACAGCAGCGACAGCTTTATGAGGAGCATCAGCACTGCTCTGCCTGAGCAGAACCATCACCGCCATAGGTTGTCAAATAACCCGGATTTAACCCACACAGGTAAGTCCAATGGGGTGCAGGCATGTCCTCTATGCTTACAGCTTCCCGTGGGTGTTGGTTTGATACCGTTTGGGGACAGCCAAGGAGGCATCTGCAGGCAACAAAGGTAGGTGTGTGCTTGTGTGTGTGTTTCCTATGCAGATCCTAAGCCCAGTGTCACATGCAAGTAGGAGGAGTAAGAAGGGTTCCTGGCAAATCCGGGTTATGGATTGCATTTAAAAAGGCCCCGTGGGAGTGCAATGGGCCCCTGTCTTGCTGCTTAGCAATAATGGTATGGGTTTAGGTTCTGCTGTGTGTACTGGTGGTTGACTGCCCCCCAGCCCAGAGTGTGCATGGAAAATTGTCTGGCAGCCTCCCTGACAGCAAGCAGTGATAGTGCCCATGAAGGGGACCTTGTTGGGCCCGCCCCTTTCACGGTTATCGCTTCTCGGCCTTTTGGCTAAGATCAAGTGTAGTATCTGTTCTTATCAGTTTAATATCTGATACGTCCCCTATCTGGGGACCATATATTAAATGGATTTTTGAGAACGGGGGCCGATTTCGAAGCTTGCTTCCGTCGCCCTATGCATTGACCCGATATGGCAGTATCTTCGGGTACAGTGCACCACCCCCTTACAGGGTTAAAAAGAAAGATTCCTACTTTCATTGCTACCTGCTTGCTGGCTAGCCAGCTAGCCAGCCCTGTGGGCCTTGCTGCTGCAGCCAAAAAACAAAAGGTGGTGCTGCTGCTGCTGCTTCTGCTGCTTCTGCTTGTGTCTGGCCGCTGTTGGAGCGTCCAGGCACAGGACTTCTGCTGCTGCTGACTAAATGGCCTCCTTAATTGGATCATTTGAGTAGCCAGCACACCTGTGCAGGTAGGGCATGACATGATAGGCAGCTGCCTTGATAGCGGGTGGGTGCTGAATGTTCCTAATTGACAAAATAAGATTAATGCTTATGAAGAAATATAAAATCTCATCCCTTCCCCAATATCGCGCCACACCCCTACCCCTTAATTCCCTGGTTGAACTTGATGGACATATGTCTTTTTTCGACCGTACTAACTATGTAACTATGTAACATAACATGGGGGGGGGGGGGGGTGTCTCCTGGCTGTTCACACAGGTGTGTCATTGCTGTACATTGACCATGCATTGCTTCTGTGGTATTGCAAAGGCAAAGACAAATGCTTCCAGCCATCCATTGCACTAATGGATTGGTCATCAGCTGGCTGTCTATGTCCCGCATCAATATAGACCAAAGTACAGAGGGTTAGGCTATGCTATTGTGCACCTACCTGATGCATCAGAAGGTGCGAGGCCCTTGCTAAATTCTGTGCACAGACTTTGAGATCTATACTTTAGACTGTATCTAAACCTGCTCCAACATGGACTGACATTCTGGCCTACTTTCAGCCGATGCGACTTGTCTGTCGCTGAACAGTCGCTTTTTATGTATTCAGCACCTATGTATAATGTTGTAAAAATGCTCTAGAAGCTAAAGTCACAGAAATGTCACACATATTTGGCCTGCAACTTTCTGTGCGACAAATTCAGACAGGAAAAATCAGTATAAATCCTTAGAAAATTATCCCCCAGTGTCTCCATCTGCTGGCGGTATTGAATAAGCATTGCTGCACTGATGGGGTATGCATTAGACGAAAAAAAAGAAGAAAAAGAAGAATAATACGCCCAGAAAAGAGGCGAAAAGGAGAAAAACGTAAAAAAACGTGAAAAAAAAGTAAGAGGAAGAGAAGGGAAAAAAAGGTGGAAATGGGTTTAAAAGTGATTTCGGCGGAGAAATATATATATATATATATATATATATATATATATATATACGCGCACACACACACATATATATAAACGTATTCTCCGTTGAGATATTGCAGCCGCTGCTGTGTCCAGGCCCAGGAGCCTTAGCACTGTGCTGTGATGTCACTCAATACCACTGACATCACTAGGTGTAAACAACATCTCTCCTTTGCTGTGTATGTGACTATGGAGCTGTTTGGTGATGTCGTCTATTATGGCCTTCATAGAAGCAACAGGAGATTGTTGCATCCATCTAGAACCCTCAGAACTACAGTGCTATGATGTCACTCACTTCCACAGGCCTTGCAGAGTGTAAACAACAACAACCCAGCTTTGTTGTGTATGTAACCATAGGGATTTGTGATGTCACCTAGAACCTTCACAGCAGCGACAGCTTTATGAGGAGCATCAGCACTGCTCTGCCTGAGCAGAACCATCACCGCCATAGGTTGTCAAATAACCCGGATTTAACCCACACAGGTAAGTCCAATGGGGTGCAGGCATGTCCTCTATGCTTACAGCTTCCCGTGGGTGTTGGTTTGATACCGTTTGGGGACAGCCAAGGAGGCATCTGCAGGCAACAAAGGTAGGTGTGTGCTTGTGTGTGTGTTTCCTATGCAGATCCTAAGCCCAGTGTCACATGCAAGTAGGAGGAGTAAGAAGGGTTCCTGGCAAATCCGGGTTATGGATTGCATTTAAAAAGGCCCCGTGGGAGTGCAATGGGCCCCTGTCTTGCTGCTTAGCAATAATGGTATGGGTTTAGGTTCTGCTGTGTGTACTGGTGGTTGACTGCCCCCCAGCCCAGAGTGTGCATGGAAAATTGTCTGGCAGCCTCCCTGACAGCAAGCAGTGATAGTGCCCATGAAGGGGACCTTGTTGGGCCCGCCCCTTTCACGGTTATCGCTTCTCGGCCTTTTGGCTAAGATCAAGTGTAGTATCTGTTCTTATCAGTTTAATATCTGATACGTCCCCTATCTGGGGACCATATATTAAATGGATTTTTGAGAACAGGGGCCGATTTCGAAGCTTGCTTCCGTCGCCCTATGCATTGACCCGATATGGCAGTATCTTCGGGTACAGTGCACCACCCCCTTACAGGGTTAAAAAGAAAGATTCCTACTTTCATTGCTACCTGCTTGCTGGCTAGCCAGCTAGCCAGCCCTGTGGGCCTTGCTGCTGCAGCCAAAAAACAAAAGGTGGTGCTGCTGCTGCTGCTTCTGCTGCTTCTGCTTGTGTCTGGCCGCTGTTGGAGCGTCCAGGCACAGGACTTCTGCTGCTGCTGACTAAATGGCCTCCTTAATTGGATCATTTGAGTAGCCAGCACACCTGTGCAGGTAGGGCATGACATGATAGGCAGCTGCCTTGATAGCGGGTGGGTGCTGAATGTTCCTAATTGACAAAATAAGATTAATGCTTATGAAGAAATATAAAATCTCATCCCTTCCCCAATATCGCGCCACACCCCTACCCCTTAATTCCCTGGTTGAACTTGATGGACATATGTCTTTTTTCGACCGTACTAACTATGTAACTATGTAACATAACATGGGGGGGGGGGGGGGGTCTCCTGGCTGTTCACACAGGTGTGTCATTGCTGTACATTGACCATGCATTGCTTCTGTGGTATTGCAAAGGCAAAGACAAATGCTTCCAGCCATCCATTGCACTAATGGATTGGTCATCAGCTGGCTGTCTATGTCCCGCATCAATATAGACCAAAGTACAGAGGGTTAGGCTATGCTATTGTGCACCTACCTGATGCATCAGAAGGTGCGAGGCCCTTGCTAAATTCTGTGCACAGACTTTGAGATCTATACTTTAGACTGTATCTAAACCTGCTCCAACATGGACTGACATTCTGGCCTACTTTCAGCCGATGCGACTTGTCTGTCGCTGAACAGTCGCTTTTTATGTATTCAGCACCTATGTATAATGTTGTAAAAATGCTCTAGAAGCTAAAGTCGCAGAAATGTCACACATATTTGGCCTGCAACTTTCTGTGCGACAAATTCAGACAGGAAAAATCAGTATAAATCCTTAGAAAATTATCCCCCAGTGTCTCCATCTGCTGGCGGTATTGAATAAGCATTGCTGCACTGATGGGGTATGCATTAGACGAAAAAAAAGAAGAAAAAGAAGAATAATACGCCCAGAAAAGAGGCGAAAAGGAGAAAAACGTAAAAAAACGTGAAAAAAAAGTAAGAGGAAGAGAAGGGAAAAAAAGGTGGAAATGGGTTTAAAAGTGATTTCGGCGGAGAAATATATATATATATATATATATATATATATATATATATATATATACGCGCACACACACACATATATATAAACGTATTCTCCGTTGAGATATTGCAGCCGCTGCTGTGTCCAGGCCCAGGAGCCTTAGCACTGTGCTGTGATGTCACTCAATACCACTGACATCACTAGGTGTAAACAACATCTCTCCTTTGCTGTGTATGTGACTATGGAGCTGTTTGGTGATGTCGTCTATTATGGCCTTCATAGAAGCAACAGGAGATTGTTGCATCCATCTAGAACCCTCAGAACTACAGTGCTATGATGTCACTCACTTCCACAGGCCTTGCAGAGTGTAAACAACAACAACCCAGCTTTGTTGTGTATGTAACCATAGGGATTTGTGATGTCACCTAGAACCTTCACAGCAGCGACAGCTTTATGAGGAGCATCAGCACTGCTCTGCCTGAGCAGAACCATCACCGCCATAGGTTGTCAAATAACCCGGATTTAACCCACACAGGTAAGTCCAATGGGGTGCAGGCATGTCCTCTATGCTTACAGCTTCCCGTGGGTGTTGGTTTGATACCGTTTGGGGACAGCCAAGGAGGCATCTGCAGGCAACAAAGGTAGGTGTGTGCTTGTGTGTGTGTTTCCTATGCAGATCCTAAGCCCAGTGTCACATGCAAGTAGGAGGAGTAAGAAGGGTTCCTGGCAAATCCGGGTTATGGATTGCATTTAAAAAGGCCCCGTGGGAGTGCAATGGGCCCCTGTCTTGCTGCTTAGCAATAATGGTATGGGTTTAGGTTCTGCTGTGTGTACTGGTGGTTGACTGCCCCCCAGCCCAGAGTGTGCATGGAAAATTGTCTGGCAGCCTCCCTGACAGCAAGCAGTGATAGTGCCCATGAAGGGGACCTTGTTGGGCCCGCCCCTTTCACGGTTATCGCTTCTCGGCCTTTTGGCTAAGATCAAGTGTAGTATCTGTTCTTATCAGTTTAATATCTGATACGTCCCCTATCTGGGGACCATATATTAAATGGATTTTTGAGAACGGGGGCCGATTTCGAAGCTTGCTTCCGTCGCCCTATGCATTGACCCGATATGGCAGTATCTTCGGGTACAGTGCACCACCCCCTTACAGGGTTAAAAAGAAAGATTCCTACTTTCATTGCTACCTGCTTGCTGGCTAGCCAGCTAGCCAGCCCTGTGGGCCTTGCTGCTGCAGCCAAAAAACAAAAGGTGGTGCTGCTGCTGCTGCTTCTGCTGCTTCTGCTTGTGTCTGGCCGCTGTTGGAGCGTCCAGGCACAGGACTTCTGCTGCTGCTGACTAAATGGCCTCCTTAATTGGATCATTTGAGTAGCCAGCACACCTGTGCAGGTAGGGCATGACATGATAGGCAGCTGCCTTGATAGCGGGTGGGTGCTGAATGTTCCTAATTGACAAAATAAGATTAATGCTTATGAAGAAATATAAAATCTCATCCCTTCCCCAATATCGCGCCACACCCCTACCCCTTAATTCCCTGGTTGAACTTGATGGACATATGTCTTTTTTCGACCGTACTAACTATGTAACTATGTAACATAACATGGGGGGGGGGGGGGGGTCTCCTGGCTGTTCACACAGGTGTGTCATTGCTGTACATTGACCATGCATTGCTTCTGTGGTATTGCAAAGGCAAAGACAAATGCTTCCAGCCATCCATTGCACTAATGGATTGGTCATCAGCTGGCTGTCTATGTCCCGCATCAATATAGACCAAAGTACAGAGGGTTAGGCTATGCTATTGTGCACCTACCTGATGCATCAGAAGGTGCGAGGCCCTTGCTAAATTCTGTGCACAGACTTTGAGATCTATACTTTAGACTGTATCTAAACCTGCTCCAACATGGACTGACATTCTGGCCTACTTTCAGCCGATGCGACTTGTCTGTCGCTGAACAGTCGCTTTTTATGTATTCAGCACCTATGTATAATGTTGTAAAAATGCTCTAGAAGCTAAAGTCGCAGAAATGTCACACATATTTGGCCTGCAACTTTCTGTGCGACAAATTCAGACAGGAAAAATCAGTATAAATCCTTAGAAAATTATCCCCCAGTGTCTCCATCTGCTGGCGGTATTGAATAAGCATTGCTGCACTGATGGGGTATGCATTAGACGAAAAAAAAGAAGAAAAAGAAGAATAATACGCCCAGAAAAGAGGCGAAAAGGAGAAAAACGTAAAAAAACGTGAAAAAAAAGTAAGAGGAAGAGAAGGGAAAAAAAGGTGGAAATGGGTTTAAAAGTGATTTCGGCGGAGAATATATATATATATATATATATATATATATATATATATATATATATATACGCGCACACACACACATATATATAAACGTATTCTCCGTTGAGATATTGCAGCCGCTGCTGTGTCCAGGCCCAGGAGCCTTAGCACTGTGCTGTGATGTCACTCAATACCACTGACATCACTAGGTGTAAACAACATCTCTCCTTTGCTGTGTATGTGACTATGGAGCTGTTTGGTGATGTCGTCTATTATGGCCTTCATAGAAGCAACAGGAGATTGTTGCATCCATCTAGAACCCTCAGAACTACAGTGCTATGATGTCACTCACTTCCACAGGCCTTGCAGAGTGTAAACAACAACAACCCAGCTTTGTTGTGTATGTAACCATAGGGATTTGTGATGTCACCTAGAACCTTCACAGCAGCGACAGCTTTATGAGGAGCATCAGCACTGCTCTGCCTGAGCAGAACCATCACCGCCATAGGTTGTCAAATAACCCGGATTTAACCCACACAGGTAAGTCCAATGGGGTGCAGGCATGTCCTCTATGCTTACAGCTTCCCGTGGGTGTTGGTTTGATACCGTTTGGGGACAGCCAAGGAGGCATCTGCAGGCAACAAAGGTAGGTGTGTGCTTGTGTGTGTGTTTCCTATGCAGATCCTAAGCCCAGTGTCACATGCAAGTAGGAGGAGTAAGAAGGGTTCCTGGCAAATCCGGGTTATGGATTGCATTTAAAAAGGCCCCGTGGGAGTGCAATGGGCCCCTGTCTTGCTGCTTAGCAATAATGGTATGGGTTTAGGTTCTGCTGTGTGTACTGGTGGTTGACTGCCCCCCAGCCCAGAGTGTGCATGGAAAATTGTCTGGCAGCCTCCCTGACAGCAAGCAGTGATAGTGCCCATGAAGGGGACCTTGTTGGGCCCGCCCCTTTCACGGTTATCGCTTCTCGGCCTTTTGGCTAAGATCAAGTGTAGTATCTGTTCTTATCAGTTTAATATCTGATACGTCCCCTATCTGGGGACCATATATTAAATGGATTTTTGAGAACGGGGGCCGATTTCGAAGCTTGCTTCCGTCGCCCTATGCATTGACCCGATATGGCAGTATCTTCGGGTACAGTGCACCACCCCCTTACAGGGTTAAAAAGAAAGATTCCTACTTTCATTGCTACCTGCTTGCTGGCTAGCCAGCTAGCCAGCCCTGTGGGCCTTGCTGCTGCAGCCAAAAAACAAAAGGTGGTGCTGCTGCTGCTGCTTCTGTTGCTTCTGCTTGTGTCTGGCCGCTGTTGGAGCGTCCAGGCACAGGACTTCTGCTGCTGCTGACTAAATGGCCTCCTTAATTGGATCATTTGAGTAGCCAGCACACCTGTGCAGGTAGGGCATGACATGATAGGCAGCTGCCTTGATAGCGGGTGGGTGCTGAATGTTCCTAATTGACAAAATAAGATTAATGCTTATGAAGAAATATAAAATCTCATCCCTTCCCCAATATCGCGCCACACCCCTACCCCTTAATTCCCTGGTTGAACTTGATGGACATATGTCTTTTTTCGACCGTACTAACTATGTAACTATGTAACATAACATGGGGGGGGGGGGGGGGGGTCTCCTGGCTGTTCACACAGGTGTGTCATTGCTGTACATTGACCATGCATTGCTTCTGTGGTATTGCAAAGGCAAAGACAAATGCTTCCAGCCATCCATTGCACTAATGGATTGGTCATCAGCTGGCTGTCTATGTCCCGCATCAATATAGACCAAAGTACAGAGGGTTAGGCTATGCTATTGTGCACCTACCTGATGCATCAGAAGGTGCGAGGCCCTTGCTAAATTCTGTGCACAGACTTTGAGATCTATACTTTAGACTGTATCTAAACCTGCTCCAACATGGACTGACATTCTGGCCTACTTTCAGCCGATGCGACTTGTCTGTCGCTGAACAGTCGCTTTTTATGTATTCAGCACCTATGTATAATGTTGTAAAAATGCTCTAGAAGCTAAAGTCGCAGAAATGTCACACATATTTGGCCTGCAACTTTCTGTGCGACAAATTCAGACAGGAAAAATCAGTATAAATCCTTAGAAAATTATCCCCCAGTGTCTCCATCTGCTGGCGGTATTGAATAAGCATTGCTGCACTGATGGGGTATGCATTAGACGAAAAAAAAGAAGAAAAAGAAGAATAATACGCCCAGAAAAGAGGCGAAAAGGAGAAAAACGTAAAAAAACGTGAAAAAAAAGTAAGAGGAAGAGAAGGGAAAAAAAGGTGGAAATGGGTTTAAAAGTGATTTCGGCGGAGAATATATATATATATATATATATATATATATATATATATATATATATACGCGCACACACACACATATATATAAACGTATTCTCCGTTGAGATATTGCAGCCGCTGCTGTGTCCAGGCCCAGGAGCCTTAGCACTGTGCTGTGATGTCACTCAATACCACTGACATCACTAGGTGTAAACAACATCTCTCCTTTGCTGTGTATGTGACTATGGAGCTGTTTGGTGATGTCGTCTATTATGGCCTTCATAGAAGCAACAGGAGATTGTTGCATCCATCTAGAACCCTCAGAACTACAGTGCTATGATGTCACTCACTTCCACAGGCCTTGCAGAGTGTAAACAACAACAACCCAGCTTTGTTGTGTATGTAACCATAGGGATTTGTGATGTCACCTAGAACCTTCACAGCAGCGACAGCTTTATGAGGAGCATCAGCACTGCTCTGCCTGAGCAGAACCATCACCGCCATAGGTTGTCAAATAACCCGGATTTAACCCACACAGGTAAGTCCAATGGGGTGCAGGCATGTCCTCTATGCTTACAGCTTCCCGTGGGTGTTGGTTTGATACCGTTTGGGGACAGCCAAGGAGGCATCTGCAGGCAACAAAGGTAGGTGTGTGCTTGTGTGTGTGTTTCCTATGCAGATCCTAAGCCCAGTGTCACATGCAAGTAGGAGGAGTAAGAAGGGTTCCTGGCAAATCCGGGTTATGGATTGCATTTAAAAAGGCCCCGTGGGAGTGCAATGGGCCCCTGTCTTGCTGCTTAGCAATAATGGTATGGGTTTAGGTTCTGCTGTGTGTACTGGTGGTTGACTGCCCCCCAGCCCAGAGTGTGCATGGAAAATTGTCTGGCAGCCTCCCTGACAGCAAGCAGTGATAGTGCCCATGAAGGGGACCTTGTTGGGCCCGCCCCTTTCACGGTTATCGCTTCTCGGCCTTTTGGCTAAGATCAAGTGTAGTATCTGTTCTTATCAGTTTAATATCTGATACGTCCCCTATCTGGGGACCATGTATTAAATGGATTTTTGAGAACGGGGGCCGATTTCGAAGCTTGCTTCCGTCGCCCTATGCATTGACCCGATATGGCAGTATCTTCGGGTACAGTGCACCACCCCCTTACAGGGTTAAAAAGAAAGATTCCTACTTTCATTGCTACCTGCTTGCTGGCTAGCCAGCTAGCCAGCCCTGTGGGCCTTGCTGCTGCAGCCAAAAAACAAAAGGTGGTGCTGCTGCTGCTGCTTCTGCTGCTTCTGCTTGTGTCTGGCCGCTGTTGGAGCGTCCAGGCACAGGACTTCTGCTGCTGCTGACTAAATGGCCTCCTTAATTGGATCATTTGAGTAGCCAGCACACCTGTGCAGGTAGGGCATGACATGATAGGCAGCTGCCTTGATAGCGGGTGGGTGCTGAATGTTCCTAATTGACAAAATAAGATTAATGCTTATGAAGAAATATAAAATCTCATCCCTTCCCCAATATCGCGCCACACCCCTACCCCTTAATTCCCTGGTTGAACTTGATGGACATATGTCTTTTTTCGACCGTACTAACTATGTAACTATGTAACATAACATGGGGGGGGGGGGGGGGGTCTCCTGGCTGTTCACACAGGTGTGTCATTGCTGTACATTGACCATGCATTGCTTCTGTGGTATTGCAAAGGCAAAGACAAATGCTTCCAGCCATCCATTGCACTAATGGATTGGTCATCAGCTGGCTGTCTATGTCCCGCATCAATATAGACCAAAGTACAGAGGGTTAGGCTATGCTATTGTGCACCTACCTGATGCATCAGAAGGTGCGAGGCCCTTGCTAAATTCTGTGCACAGACTTTGAGATCTATACTTTAGACTGTATCTAAACCTGCTCCAACATGGACTGACATTCTGGCCTACTTTCAGCCGATGCGACTTGTCTGTCGCTGAACAGTCGCTTTTTATGTATTCAGCACCTATGTATAATGTTGTAAAAATGCTCTAGAAGCTAAAGTCGCAGAAATGTCACACATATTTGGCCTGCAACTTTCTGTGCGACAAATTCAGACAGGAAAAATCAGTATAAATCCTTAGAAAATTATCCCCCAGTGTCTCCATCTGCTGGCGGTATTGAATAAGCATTGCTGCACTGATGGGGTATGCATTAGACGAAAAAAAAGAAGAAAAAGAAGAATAATACGCCCAGAAAAGAGGCGAAAAGGAGAAAAACGTAAAAAAACGTGAAAAAAAAGTAAGAGGAAGAGAAGGGAAAAAAAGGTGGAAATGGGTTTAAAAGTGATTTCGGCGGAGAAATATATATATATATATATATATATATATACGCGCACACACACACATATATATAAACGTATTCTCCGTTGAGATATTGCAGCCGCTGCTGTGTCCAGGCCCAGGAGCCTTAGCACTGTGCTGTGATGTCACTCAATACCACTGACATCACTAGGTGTAAACAACATCTCTCCTTTGCTGTGTATGTGACTATGGAGCTGTTTGGTGATGTCGTCTATTATGGCCTTCATAGAAGCAACAGGAGATTGTTGCATCCATCTAGAACCCTCAGAACTACAGTGCTATGATGTCACTCACTTCCACAGGCCTTGCAGAGTGTAAACAACAACAACCCAGCTTTGTTGTGTATGTAACCATAGGGATTTGTGATGTCACCTAGAACCTTCACAGCAGCGACAGCTTTATGAGGAGCATCAGCACTGCTCTGCCTGAGCAGAACCATCACCGCCATAGGTTGTCAAATAACCCGGATTTAACCCACACAGGTAAGTCCAATGGGGTGCAGGCATGTCCTCTATGCTTACAGCTTCCCGTGGGTGTTGGTTTGATACCGTTTGGGGACAGCCAAGGAGGCATCTGCAGGCAACAAAGGTAGGTGTGTGCTTGTGTGTGTGTTTCCTATGCAGATCCTAAGCCCAGTGTCACATGCAAGTAGGAGGAGTAAGAAGGGTTCCTGGCAAATCCGGGTTATGGATTGCATTTAAAAAGGCCCCGTGGGAGTGCAATGGGCCCCTGTCTTGCTGCTTAGCAATAATGGTATGGGTTTAGGTTCTGCTGTGTGTACTGGTGGTTGACTGCCCCCCAGCCCAGAGTGTGCATGGAAAATTGTCTGGCAGCCTCCCTGACAGCAAGCAGTGATAGTGCCCATGAAGGGGACCTTGTTGGGCCCGCCCCTTTCACGGTTATCGCTTCTCGGCCTTTTGGCTAAGATCAAGTGTAGTATCTGTTCTTATCAGTTTAATATCTGATACGTCCCCTATCTGGGGACCATATATTAAATGGATTTTTGAGAACGGGGGCCGATTTCGAAGCTTGCTTCCGTCGCCCTATGCATTGACCCGATATGGCAGTATCTTCGGGTACAGTGCACCACCCCCTTACAGGGTTAAAAAGAAAGATTCCTACTTTCATTGCTACCTGCTTGCTGGCTAGCCAGCTAGCCAGCCCTGTGGGCCTTGCTGCTGCAGCCAAAAAACAAAAGGTGGTGCTGCTGCTGCTGCTTCTGCTGCTTCTGCTTGTGTCTGGCCGCTGTTGGAGCGTCCAGGCACAGGACTTCTGCTGCTGCTGACTAAATGGCCTCCTTAATTGGATCATTTGAGTAGCCAGCACACCTGTGCAGGTAGGGCATGACATGATAGGCAGCTGCCTTGATAGCGGGTGGGTGCTGAATGTTCCTAATTGACAAAATAAGATTAATGCTTATGAAGAAATATAAAATCTCATCCCTTCCCCAATATCGCGCCACACCCCTACCCCTTAATTCCCTGGTTGAACTTGATGGACATATGTCTTTTTTCGACCGTACTAACTATGTAACTATGTAACATAACATGGGGGGGGGGGGGGGGGGGGGTCTCCTGGCTGTTCACACAGGTGTGTCATTGCTGTACATTGACCATGCATTGCTTCTGGTATTGCAAAGGCAAAGACAAATGCTTCCAGCCATCCATTGCACTAATGGATTGGTCATCAGCTGGCTGTCTATGTCCCGCATCAATATAGACCAAAGTACAGAGGGTTAGGCTATGCTATTGTGCACCTACCTGATGCATCAGAAGGTGCGAGGCCCTTGCTAAATTCTGTGCACAGACTTTGAGATCTATACTTTAGACTGTATCTAAACCTGCTCCAACATGGACTGACATTCTGGCCTACTTTCAGCCGATGCGACTTGTCTGTCGCTGAACAGTCGCTTTTTATGTATTCAGCACCTATGTATAATGTTGTAAAAATGCTCTAGAAGCTAAAGTCGCAGAAATGTCACACATATTTGGCCTGCAACTTTCTGTGCGACAAATTCAGACAGGAAAAATCAGTATAAATCCTTAGAAAATTATCCCCCAGTGTCTCCATCTGCTGGCGGTATTGAATAAGCATTGCTGCACTGATGGGGTATGCATTAGACGAAAAAAAAGAAGAAAAAGAAGAATAATACGCCCAGAAAAGAGGCGAAAAGGAGAAAAACGTAAAAAAACGTGAAAAAAAAGTAAGAGGAAGAGAAGGGAAAAAAAGGTGGAAATGGGTTTAAAAGTGATTTCGGCGGAGAAATATATATATATATATATATATATATATATATATGTATATATATATATATATATATATATATATATATATACGCGCACACACACACATATATATAAACGTATTCTCCGTTGAGATATTGCAGCCGCTGCTGTGTCCAGGCCCAGGAGCCTTAGCACTGTGCTGTGATGTCACTCAATACCACTGACATCACTAGGTGTAAACAACATCTCTCCTTTGCTGTGTATGTGACTATGGAGCTGTTTGGTGATGTCGTCTATTATGGCCTTCATAGAAGCAACAGGAGATTGTTGCATCCATCTAGAACCCTCAGAACTACAGTGCTATGATGTCACTCACTTCCACAGGCCTTGCAGAGTGTAAACAACAACAACCCAGCTTTGTTGTGTATGTAACCATAGGGATTTGTGATGTCACCTAGAACCTTCACAGCAGCGACAGCTTTATGAGGAGCATCAGCACTGCTCTGCCTGAGCAGAACCATCACCGCCATAGGTTGTCAAATAACCCGGATTTAACCCACACAGGTAAGTCCAATGGGGTGCAGGCATGTCCTCTATGCTTACAGCTTCCCGTGGGTGTTGGTTTGATACCGTTTGGGGACAGCCAAGGAGGCATCTGCAGGCAACAAAGGTAGGTGTGTGCTTGTGTGTGTGTTTCCTATGCAGATCCTAAGCCCAGTGTCACATGCAAGTAGGAGGAGTAAGAAGGGTTCCTGGCAAATCCGGGTTATGGATTGCATTTAAAAAGGCCCCGTGGGAGTGCAATGGGCCCCTGTCTTGCTGCTTAGCAATAATGGTATGGGTTTAGGTTCTGCTGTGTGTACTGGTGGTTGACTGCCCCCCAGCCCAGAGTGTGCATGGAAAATTGTCTGGCAGCCTCCCTGACAGCAAGCAGTGATAGTGCCCATGAAGGGGACCTTGTTGGGCCCGCCCCTTTCACGGTTATCGCTTCTCGGCCTTTTGGCTAAGATCAAGTGTAGTATCTGTTCTTATCAGTTTAATATCTGATACGTCCCCTATCTGGGGACCATATATTAAATGGATTTTTGAGAACGGGGGCCGATTTCGAAGCTTGCTTCCGTCGCCCTATGCATTGACCCGATATGGCAGTATCTTCGGGTACAGTGCACCACCCCCTTACAGGGTTAAAAAGAAAGATTCCTACTTTCATTGCTACCTGCTTGCTGGCTAGCCAGCTAGCCAGCCCTGTGGGCCTTGCTGCTGCAGCCAAAAAACAAAAGGTGGTGCTGCTGCTGCTGCTTCTGCTGCTTCTGCTTGTGTCTGGCCGCTGTTGGAGCGTCCAGGCACAGGACTTCTGCTGCTGCTGACTAAATGGCCTCCTTAATTGGATCATTTGAGTAGCCAGCACACCTGTGCAGGTAGGGCATGACATGATAGGCAGCTGCCTTGATAGCGGGTGGGTGCTGAATGTTCCTAATTGACAAAATAAGATTAATGCTTATGAAGAAATATAAAATCTCATCCCTTCCCCAATATCGCGCCACACCTCTACCCCTTAATTCCCTGGTTGAACTTGATGGACATATGTCTTTTTTCGACCGTACTAACTATGTAACTATGTAACATAACATGGGGGGGGGGGGGTGTCTCCTGGCTGTTCACACAGGTGTGTCATTGCTGTACATTGACCATGCATTGCTTCTGTGGTATTGCAAAGGCAAAGACAAATGCTTCCAGCCATCCATTGCACTAATGGATTGGTCATCAGCTGGCTGTCTATGTCCCGCATCAATATAGACCAAAGTACAGAGGGTTAGGCTATGCTATTGTGCACCTACCTGATGCATCAGAAGGTGCGAGGCCCTTGCTAAATTCTGTGCACAGACTTTGAGATCTATACTTTAGACTGTATCTAAACCTGCTCCAACATGGACTGACATTCTGGCCTACTTTCAGCCGATGCGACTTGTCTGTCGCTGAACAGTCGCTTTTTATGTATTCAGCACCTATGTATAATGTTGTAAAAATGCTCTAGAAGCTAAAGTCACAGAAATGTCACACATATTTGGCCTGCAACTTTCTGTGCGACAAATTCAGACAGGAAAAATCAGTATAAATCCTTAGAAAATTATCCCCCAGTGTCTCCATCTGCTGGCGGTATTGAATAAGCATTGCTGCACTGATGGGGTATGCATTAGACGAAAAAAAAGAAGAAAAAGAAGAATAATACGCCCAGAAAAGAGGCGAAAAGGAGAAAAACGTAAAAAAACGTGAAAAAAAAGTAAGAGGAAGAGAAGGGAAAAAAAGGTGGAAATGGGTTTAAAAGTGATTTCGGCGGAGAAATATATATATATATATATATATATATATATATATATACGCGCACACACACACATATATATAAACGTATTCTCCGTTGAGATATTGCAGCCGCTGCTGTGTCCAGGCCCAGGAGCCTTAGCACTGTGCTGTGATGTCACTCAATACCACTGACATCACTAGGTGTAAACAACATCTCTCCTTTGCTGTGTATGTGACTATGGAGCTGTTTGGTGATGTCGTCTATTATGGCCTTCATAGAAGCAACAGGAGATTGTTGCATCCATCTAGAACCCTCAGAACTACAGTGCTATGATGTCACTCACTTCCACAGGCCTTGCAGAGTGTAAACAACAACAACCCAGCTTTGTTGTGTATGTAACCATAGGGATTTGTGATGTCACCTAGAACCTTCACAGCAGCGACAGCTTTATGAGGAGCATCAGCACTGCTCTGCCTGAGCAGAACCATCACCGCCATAGGTTGTCAAATAACCCGGATTTAACCCACACAGGTAAGTCCAATGGGGTGCAGGCATGTCCTCTATGCTTACAGCTTCCCGTGGGTGTTGGTTTGATACCGTTTGGGGACAGCCAAGGAGGCATCTGCAGGCAACAAAGGTAGGTGTGTGCTTGTGTGTGTGTTTCCTATGCAGATCCTAAGCCCAGTGTCACATGCAAGTAGGAGGAGTAAGAAGGGTTCCTGGCAAATCCGGGTTATGGATTGCATTTAAAAAGGCCCCGTGGGAGTGCAATGGGCCCCTGTCTTGCTGCTTAGCAATAATGGTATGGGTTTAGGTTCTGCTGTGTGTACTGGTGGTTGACTGCCCCCCAGCCCAGAGTGTGCATGGAAAATTGTCTGGCAGCCTCCCTGACAGCAAGCAGTGATAGTGCCCATGAAGGGGACCTTGTTGGGCCCGCCCCTTTCACGGTTATCGCTTCTCGGCCTTTTGGCTAAGATCAAGTGTAGTATCTGTTCTTATCAGTTTAATATCTGATACGTCCCCTATCTGGGGACCATATATTAAATGGATTTTTGAGAACGGGGGCCGATTTCGAAGCTTGCTTCCGTCGCCCTATGCATTGACCCGATATGGCAGTATCTTCGGGTACAGTGCACCACCCCCTTACAGGGTTAAAAAGAAAGATTCCTACTTTCATTGCTACCTGCTTGCTGGCTAGCCAGCTAGCCAGCCCTGTGGGCCTTGCTGCTGCAGCCAAAAAACAAAAGGTGGTGCTGCTGCTGCTGCTTCTGCTGCTTCTGCTTGTGTCTGGCCGCTGTTGGAGCGTCCAGGCACAGGACTTCTGCTGCTGCTGACTAAATGGCCTCCTTAATTGGATCATTTGAGTAGCCAGCACACCTGTGCAGGTAGGGCATGACATGATAGGCAGCTGCCTTGATAGCGGGTGGGTGCTGAATGTTCCTAATTGACAAAATAAGATTAATGCTTATGAAGAAATATAAAATCTCATCCCTTCCCCAATATCGCGCCACACCCCTACCCCTTAATTCCCTGGTTGAACTTGATGGACATATGTCTTTTTTCGACCGTACTAACTATGTAACTATGTAACATAACATGGGGGGGGGGGGGGGTCTCCTGGCTGTTCACACAGGTGTGTCATTGCTGTACATTGACCATGCATTGCTTCTGTGGTATTGCAAAGGCAAAGACAAATGCTTCCAGCCATCCATTGCACTAATGGATTGGTCATCAGCTGGCTGTCTATGTCCCGCATCAATATAGACCAAAGTACAGAGGGTTAGGCTATGCTATTGTGCACCTACCTGATGCATCAGAAGGTGCGAGGCCCTTGCTAAATTCTGTGCACAGACTTTGAGATCTATACTTTAGACTGTATCTAAACCTGCTCCAACATGGACTGACATTCTGGCCTACTTTCAGCCGATGCGACTTGTCTGTCGCTGAACAGTCGCTTTTTATGTATTCAGCACCTATGTATAATGTTGTAAAAATGCTCTAGAAGCTAAAGTCGCAGAAATGTCACACATATTTGGCCTGCAACTTTCTGTGCGACAAATTCAGACAGGAAAAATCAGTATAAATCCTTAGAAAATTATCCCCCAGTGTCTCCATCTGCTGGCGGTATTGAATAAGCATTGCTGCACTGATGGGGTATGCATTAGACGAAAAAAAAGAAGAAAAAGAAGAATAATACGCCCAGAAAAGAGGCGAAAAGGAGAAAAACGTAAAAAAACGTGAAAAAAAAGTAAGAGGAAGAGAAGGGAAAAAAAGGTGGAAATGGGTTTAAAAGTGATTTCGGCGGAGAAATATATATATATATATATATATATATATATATATATATATATATATACGCGCACACACACACATATATATAAACGTATTCTCCGTTGAGATATTGCAGCCGCTGCTGTGTCCAGGCCCAGGAGCCTTAGCACTGTGCTGTGATGTCACTCAATACCACTGACATCACTAGGTGTAAACAACATCTCTCCTTTGCTGTGTATGTGACTATGGAGCTGTTTGGTGATGTCGTCTATTATGGCCTTCATAGAAGCAACAGGAGATTGTTGCATCCATCTAGAACCCTCAGAACTACAGTGCTATGATGTCACTCACTTCCACAGGCCTTGCAGAGTGTAAACAACAACAACCCAGCTTTGTTGTGTATGTAACCATAGGGATTTGTGATGTCACCTAGAACCTTCACAGCAGCGACAGCTTTATGAGGAGCATCAGCACTGCTCTGCCTGAGCAGAACCATCACCGCCATAGGTTGTCAAATAACCCGGATTTAACCCACACAGGTAAGTCCAATGGGGTGCAGGCATGTCCTCTATGCTTACAGCTTCCCGTGGGTGTTGGTTTGATACCGTTTGGGGACAGCCAAGGAGGCATCTGCAGGCAACAAAGGTAGGTGTGTGCTTGTGTGTGTGTTTCCTATGCAGATCCTAAGCCCAGTGTCACATGCAAGTAGGAGGAGTAAGAAGGGTTCCTGGCAAATCCGGGTTATGGATTGCATTTAAAAAGGCCCCGTGGGAGTGATGGGCCCCTGTCTTGCTGCTTAGCAATAATGGTATGGGTTTAGGTTCTGCTGTGTGTACTGGTGGTTGACTGCCCCCCAGCCCAGAGTGTGCATGGAAAATTGTCTGGCAGCCTCCCTGACAGCAAGCAGTGATAGTGCCCATGAAGGGGACCTTGTTGGGCCCGCCCCTTTCACGGTTATCGCTTCTCGGCCTTTTGGCTAAGATCAAGTGTAGTATCTGTTCTTATCAGTTTAATATCTGATACGTCCCCTATCTGGGGACCATATATTAAATGGATTTTTGAGAACGGGGGCCGATTTCGAAGCTTGCTTCCGTCGCCCTATGCATTGACCCGATATGGCAGTATCTTCGGGTACAGTGCACCACCCCCTTACAGGGTTAAAAAGAAAGATTCCTACTTTCATTGCTACCTGCTTGCTGGCTAGCCAGCTAGCCAGCCCTGTGGGCCTTGCTGCTGCAGCCAAAAAACAAAAGGTGGTGCTGCTGCTGCTGCTTCTGCTGCTTCTGCTTGTGTCTGGCCGCTGTTGGAGCGTCCAGGCACAGGACTTCTGCTGCTGCTGACTAAATGGCCTCCTTAATTGGATCATTTGAGTAGCCAGCACACCTGTGCAGGTAGGGCATGACATGATAGGCAGCTGCCTTGATAGCGGGTGGGTGCTGAATGTTCCTAATTGACAAAATAAGATTAATGCTTATGAAGAAATATAAAATCTCATCCCTTCCCCAATATCGCGCCACACCCCTACCCCTTAATTCCCTGGTTGAACTTGATGGACATATGTCTTTTTTCGACCGTACTAACTATGTAACTATGTAACATAACATGGGGGGGGGGGGGGGGGGGGTCTCCTGGCTGTTCACACAGGTGTGTCATTGCTGTACATTGACCATGCATTGCTTCTGTGGTATTGCAAAGGCAAAGACAAATGCTTCCAGCCATCCATTGCACTAATGGATTGGTCATCAGCTGGCTGTCTATGTCCCGCATCAATATAGACCAAAGTACAGAGGGTTAGGCTATGCTATTGTGCACCTACCTGATGCATCAGAAGGTGCGAGGCCCTTGCTAAATTCTGTGCACAGACTTTGAGATCTATACTTTAGACTGTATCTAAACCTGCTCCAACATGGACTGACATTCTGGCCTACTTTCAGCCGATGCGACTTGTCTGTCGCTGAACAGTCGCTTTTTATGTATTCAGCACCTATGTATAATGTTGTAAAAATGCTCTAGAAGCTAAAGTCGCAGAAATGTCACACATATTTGGCCTGCAACTTTCTGTGCGACAAATTCAGACAGGAAAAATCAGTATAAATCCTTAGAAAATTATCCCCCAGTGTCTCCATCTGCTGGCGGTATTGAATAAGCATTGCTGCACTGATGGGGTATGCATTAGACGAAAAAAAAGAAGAAAAAGAAGAATAATACGCCCAGAAAAGAGGCGAAAAGGAGAAAAACGTAAAAAAACGTGAAAAAAAAGTAAGAGGAAGAGAAGGGAAAAAAAGGTGGAAATGGGTTTAAAAGTGATTTCGGCGGAGAAATATATATATATATATATATATATATATATATATATATATATATACGCGCACACACACACATATATATAAACGTATTCTCCGTTGAGATATTGCAGCCGCTGCTGTGTCCAGGCCCAGGAGCCTTAGCACTGTGCTGTGATGTCACTCAATACCACTGACATCACTAGGTGTAAACAACATCTCTCCTTTGCTGTGTATGTGACTATGGAGCTGTTTGGTGATGTCGTCTATTATGGCCTTCATAGAAGCAACAGGAGATTGTTGCATCCATCTAGAACCCTCAGAACTACAGTGCTATGATGTCACTCACTTCCACAGGCCTTGCAGAGTGTAAACAACAACAACCCAGCTTTGTTGTGTATGTAACCATAGGGATTTGTGATGTCACCTAGAACCTTCACAGCAGCGACAGCTTTATGAGGAGCATCAGCACTGCTCTGCCTGAGCAGAACCATCACCGCCATAGGTTGTCAAATAACCCGGATTTAACCCACACAGGTAAGTCCAATGGGGTGCAGGCATGTCCTCTATGCTTACAGCTTCCCGTGGGTGTTGGTTTGATACCGTTTGGGGACAGCCAAGGAGGCATCTGCAGGCAACAAAGGTAGGTGTGTGCTTGTGTGTGTGTTTCCTATGCAGATCCTAAGCCCAGTGTCACATGCAAGTAGGAGGAGTAAGAAGGGTTCCTGGCAAATCCGGGTTATGGATTGCATTTAAAAAGGCCCCGTGGGAGTGCAATGGGCCCCTGTCTTGCTGCTTAGCAATAATGGTATGGGTTTAGGTTCTGCTGTGTGTACTGGTGGTTGACTGCCCCCCAGCCCAGAGTGTGCATGGAAAATTGTCTGGCAGCCTCCCTGACAGCAAGCAGTGATAGTGCCCATGAAGGGGACCTTGTTGGGCCCGCCCCTTTCACGGTTATCGCTTCTCGGCCTTTTGGCTAAGATCAAGTGTAGTATCTGTTCTTATCAGTTTAATATCTGATACGTCCCCTATCTGGGGACCATATATTAAATGGATTTTTGAGAACGGGGGCCGATTTCGAAGCTTGCTTCCGTCGCCCTATGCATTGACCCGATATGGCAGTATCTTCGGGTACAGTGCACCACCCCCTTACAGGGTTAAAAAGAAAGATTCCTACTTTCATTGCTACCTGCTTGCTGGCTAGCCAGCTAGCCAGCCCTGTGGGCCTTGCTGCTGCAGCCAAAAAACAAAAGGTGGTGCTGCTGCTGCTGCTTCTGCTGCTTCTGCTTGTGTCTGGCCGCTGTTGGAGCGTCCAGGCACAGGACTTCTGCTGCTGCTGACTAAATGGCCTCCTTAATTGGATCATTTGAGTAGCCAGCACACCTGTGCAGGTAGGGCATGACATGATAGGCAGCTGCCTTGATAGCGGGTGGGTGCTGAATGTTCCTAATTGACAAAATAAGATTAATGCTTATGAAGAAATATAAAATCTCATCCCTTCCCCAATATCGCGCCACACCCCTACCCCTTAATTCCCTGGTTGAACTTGATGGACATATGTCTTTTTTCGACCGTACTAACTATGTAACTATGTAACATAACATGGGGGGGGGGGGGGTCTCCTGGCTGTTCACACAGGTGTGTCATTGCTGTACATTGACCATGCATTGCTTCTGTGGTATTGCAAAGGCAAAGACAAATGCTTCCAGCCATCCATTGCACTAATGGATTGGTCATCAGATGGCTGTCTATGTCCCGCATCAATATAGACCAAAGTACAGAGGGTTAGGCTATGCTATTGTGCACCTACCTGATGCATCAGAAGGTGCGAGGCCCTTGCTAAATTCTGTGCACAGACTTTGAGATCTATACTTTAGACTGTATCTAAACCTGCTCCAACATGGACTGACATTCTGGCCTACTTTCAGCCGATGCGACTTGTCTGTCGCTGAACAGTCGCTTTTTATATATTCAGCACCTATGTATAATGTTGTAAAAATGCTCTAGAAGCTAAAGTCGCAGAAATGTCACACATATTTGGCCTGCAACTTTCTGTGCGACAAATTCAGACAGGAAAAATCAGTATAAATCCTTAGAAAATTATCCCCCAGTGTCTCCATCTGCTGGCGGTATTGAATAAGCATTGCTGCACTGATGGGGTATGCATTAGACGAAAAAAAAGAAGAAAAAGAAGAATAATACGCCCAGAAAAGAGGCGAAAAGGAGAAAAACGTAAAAAAACGTGAAAAAAAAGTAAGAGGAAGAGAAGGGAAAAAAAGGTGGAAATGGGTTTAAAAGTGATTTCGGCGGAGAAATATATATATATATATATATATATATATATATATATATATATATACGCGCACACACACACATATATATAAACGTATTCTCCGTTGAGATATTGCAGCCGCTGCTGTGTCCAGGCCCAGGAGCCTTAGCACTGTGCTGTGATGTCACTCAATACCACTGACATCACTAGGTGTAAACAACATCTCTCCTTTGCTGTGTATGTGACTATGGAGCTGTTTGGTGATGTCGTCTATTATGGCCTTCATAGAAGCAACAGGAGATTGTTGCATCCATCTAGAACCCTCAGAACTACAGTGCTATGATGTCACTCACTTCCACAGGCCTTGCAGAGTGTAAACAACAACAACCCAGCTTTGTTGTGTATGTAACCATAGGGATTTGTGATGTCACCTAGAACCTTCACAGCAGCGACAGCTTTATGAGGAGCATCAGCACTGCTCTGCCTGAGCAGAACCATCACCGCCATAGGTTGTCAAATAACCCGGATTTAACCCACACAGGTAAGTCCAATGGGGTGCAGGCATGTCCTCTATGCTTACAGCTTCCCGTGGGTGTTGGTTTGATACCGTTTGGGGACAGCCAAGGAGGCATCTGCAGGCAACAAAGGTAGGTGTGTGCTTGTGTGTGTGTTTCCTATGCAGATCCTAAGCCCAGTGTCACATGCAAGTAGGAGGAGTAAGAAGGGTTCCTGGCAAATCCGGGTTATGGATTGCATTTAAAAAGGCCCCGTGGGAGTGCAATGGGCCCCTGTCTTGCTGCTTAGCAATAATGGTATGGGTTTAGGTTCTGCTGTGTGTACTGGTGGTTGACTGCCCCCCAGCCCAGAGTGTGCATGGAAAATTGTCTGGCAGCCTCCCTGACAGCAAGCAGTGATAGTGCCCATGAAGGGGACCTTGTTGGGCCCGCCCCTTTCACGGTTATCGCTTCTCGGCCTTTTGGCTAAGATCAAGTGTAGTATCTGTTCTTATCAGTTTAATATCTGATACGTCCCCTATCTGGGGACCATATATTAAATGGATTTTTGAGAACGGGGGCCGATTTCGAAGCTTGCTTCCGTCGCCCTATGCATTGACCCGATATGGCAGTATCTTCGGGTACAGTGCACCACCCCCTTACAGGGTTAAAAAGAAAGATTCCTACTTTCATTGCTACCTGCTTGCTGGCTAGCCAGCTAGCCAGCCCTGTGGGCCTTGCTGCTGCTGCTGCTGCTGCTGCAGCCAAAAAACAAAAGGTGGTGCTGCTGCTGCTGCTTCTGCTGCTTCTGCTTGTGTCTGGCCGCTGTTGGAGCGTCCAGGCACAGGACTTCTGCTGCTGCTGACTAAATGGCCTCCTTAATTGGATCATTTGAGTAGCCAGCACACCTGTGCAGGTAGGGCATGACATGATAGGCAGCTGCCTTGATAGCGGGTGGGTGCTGAATGTTCCTAATTGACAAAATAAGATTAATGCTTATGAAGAAATATAAAATCTCATCCCTTCCCCAATATCGCGCCACACCCCTACCCCTTAATTCCCTGGTTGAACTTGATGGACATATGTCTTTTTTCGACCGTACTAACTATGTAACTATGTAACATAACATGGGGGGGGGGGGGGGGGGGTCTCCTGGCTGTTCACACAGGTGTGTCATTGCTGTACATTGACCATGCATTGCTTCTGTGGTATTGCAAAGGCAAAGACAAATGCTTCCAGCCATCCATTGCACTAATGGATTGGTCATCAGCTGGCTGTCTATGTCCCGCATCAATATAGACCAAAGTACAGAGGGTTAGGCTATGCTATTGTGCACCTACCTGATGCATCAGAAGGTGCGAGGCCCTTGCTAAATTCTGTGCACAGACTTTGAGATCTATACTTTAGACTGTATCTAAACCTGCTCCAACATGGACTGACATTCTGGCCTACTTTCAGCCGATGCGACTTGTCTGTCGCTGAACAGTCGCTTTTTATGTATTCAGCACCTATGTATAATGTTGTAAAAATGCTCTAGAAGCTAAAGTCGCAGAAATGTCACACATATTTGGCCTGCAACTTTCTGTGCGACAAATTCAGACAGGAAAAATCAGTATAAATCCTTAGAAAATTATCCCCCAGTGTCTCCATCTGCTGGCGGTATTGAATAAGCATTGCTGCACTGATGGGGTATGCATTAGACGAAAAAAAAGAAGAAAAAGAAGAATAATACGCCCAGAAAAGAGGCGAAAAGGAGAAAAACGTAAAAAAACGTGAAAAAAAAGTAAGAGGAAGAGAAGGGAAAAAAAGGTGGAAATGGGTTTAAAAGTGATTTCGGCGGAGAAATATATATATATATATATATATATATATATATATACGCGCACACACACACATATATATAAACGTATTCTCCGTTGAGATATTGCAGCCGCTGCTGTGTCCAGGCCCAGGAGCCTTAGCACTGTGCTGTGATGTCACTCAATACCACTGACATCACTAGGTGTAAACAACATCTCTCCTTTGCTGTGTATGTGACTATGGAGCTGTTTGGTGATGTCGTCTATTATGGCCTTCATAGAAGCAACAGGAGATTGTTGCATCCATCTAGAACCCTCAGAACTACAGTGCTATGATGTCACTCACTTCCACAGGCCTTGCAGAGTGTAAACAACAACAACCCAGCTTTGTTGTGTATGTAACCATAGGGATTTGTGATGTCACCTAGAACCTTCACAGCAGCGACAGCTTTATGAGGAGCATCAGCACTGCTCTGCCTGAGCAGAACCATCACCGCCATAGGTTGTCAAATAACCCGGATTTAACCCACACAGGTAAGTCCAATGGGGTGCAGGCATGTCCTCTATGCTTACAGCTTCCCGTGGGTGTTGGTTTGATACCGTTTGGGGACAGCCAAGGAGGCATCTGCAGGCAACAAAGGTAGGTGTGTGCTTGTGTGTGTGTTTCCTATGCAGATCCTAAGCCCAGTGTCACATGCAAGTAGGAGGAGTAAGAAGGGTTCCTGGCAAATCCGGGTTATGGATTGCATTTAAAAAGGCCCCGTGGGAGTGCAATGGGCCCCTGTCTTGCTGCTTAGCAATAATGGTATGGGTTTAGGTTCTGCTGTGTGTACTGGTGGTTGACTGCCCCCCAGCCCAGAGTGTGCATGGAAAATTGTCTGGCAGCCTCCCTGACAGCAAGCAGTGATAGTGCCCATGAAGGGGACCTTGTTGGGCCCGCCCCTTTCACGGTTATCGCTTCTCGGCCTTTTGGCTAAGATCAAGTGTAGTATCTGTTCTTATCAGTTTAATATCTGATACGTCCCCTATCTGGGGACCATATATTAAATGGATTTTTGAGAACGGGGGCCGATTTCGAAGCTTGCTTCCGTCGCCCTATGCATTGACCCGATATGGCAGTATCTTCGGGTACAGTGCACCACCCCCTTACAGGGTTAAAAAGAAAGATTCCTACTTTCATTGCTACCTGCTTGCTGGCTAGCCAGCTAGCCAGCCCTGTGGGCCTTGCTGCTGCAGCCAAAAAACAAAAGGTGGTGCTGCTGCTGCTGCTTCTGCTGCTTCTGCTTGTGTCTGGCCGCTGTTGGAGCGTCCAGGCACAGGACTTCTGCTGCTGCTGACTAAATGGCCTCCTTAATTGGATCATTTGAGTAGCCAGCACACCTGTGCAGGTAGGGCATGACATGATAGGCAGCTGCCTTGATAGCGGGTGGGTGCTGAATGTTCCTAATTGACAAAATAAGATTAATGCTTATGAAGAAATATAAAATCTCATCCCTTCCCCAATATCGCGCCACACCCCTACCCCTTAATTCCCTGGTTGAACTTGATGGACATATGTCTTTTTTCGACCGTACTAACTATGTAACTATGTAACATAACATGGGGGGGGGGGGGGGGTCTCCTGGCTGTTCACACAGGTGTGTCATTGCTGTACATTGACCATGCATTGCTTCTGTGGTATTGCAAAGGCAAAGACAAATGCTTCCAGCCATCCATTGCACTAATGGATTGGTCATCAGCTGGCTGTCTATGTCCCGCATCAATATAGACCAAAGTACAGAGGGTTAGGCTATGCTATTGTGCACCTACCTGATGCATCAGAAGGTGCGAGGCCCTTGCTAAATTCTGTGCACAGACTTTGAGATCTATACTTTAGACTGTATCTAAACCTGCTCCAACATGGACTGACATTCTGGCCTACTTTCAGCCGATGCGACTTGTCTGTCGCTGAACAGTCGCTTTTTATGTATTCAGCACCTATGTATAATGTTGTAAAAATGCTCTAGAAGCTAAAGTCGCAGAAATGTCACACATATTTGGCCTGCAACTTTCTGTGCGACAAATTCAGACAGGAAAAATCAGTATAAATCCTTAGAAAATTATCCCCCAGTGTCTCCATCTGCTGGCGGTATTGAATAAGCATTGCTGCACTGATGGGGTATGCATTAGACGAAAAAAAAGAAGAAAAAGAAGAATAATACGCCCAGAAAAGAGGCGAAAAGGAGAAAAACGTAAAAAAACGTGAAAAAAAAGTAAGAGGAAGAGAAGGGAAAAAAAGGTGGAAATGGGTTTAAAAGTGATTTCGGCGGAGAAATATATATATATATATATATATATATATATATATATATATATATACGCGCACACACACACATATATATAAACGTATTCTCCGTTGAGATATTGCAGCCGCTGCTGTGTCCAGGCCCAGGAGCCTTAGCACTGTGCTGTGATGTCACTCAATACCACTGACATCACTAGGTGTAAACAACATCTCTCCTTTGCTGTGTATGTGACTATGGAGCTGTTTGGTGATGTCGTCTATTATGGCCTTCATAGAAGCAACAGGAGATTGTTGCATCCATCTAGAACCCTCAGAACTACAGTGCTATGATGTCACTCACTTCCACAGGCCTTGCAGAGTGTAAACAACAACAACCCAGCTTTGTTGTGTATGTAACCATAGGGATTTGTGATGTCACCTAGAACCTTCACAGCAGCGACAGCTTTATGAGGAGCATCAGCACTGCTCTGCCTGAGCAGAACCATCACCGCCATAGGTTGTCAAATAACCCGGATTTAACCCACACAGGTAAGTCCAATGGGGTGCAGGCATGTCCTCTATGCTTACAGCTTCCCGTGGGTGTTGGTTTGATACCGTTTGGGGACAGCCAAGGAGGCATCTGCAGGCAACAAAGGTAGGTGTGTGCTTGTGTGTGTGTTTCCTATGCAGATCCTAAGCCCAGTGTCACATGCAAGTAGGAGGAGTAAGAAGGGTTCCTGGCAAATCCGGGTTATGGATTGCATTTAAAAAGGCCCCGTGGGAGTGCAATGGGCCCCTGTCTTGCTGCTTAGCAATAATGGTATGGGTTTAGGTTCTGCTGTGTGTACTGGTGGTTGACTGCCCCCCAGCCCAGAGTGTGCATGGAAAATTGTCTGGCAGCCTCCCTGACAGCAAGCAGTGATAGTGCCCATGAAGGGGACCTTGTTGGGCCCGCCCCTTTCACGGTTATCGCTTCTCGGCCTTTTGGCTAAGATCAAGTGTAGTATCTGTTCTTATCAGTTTAATATCTGATACGTCCCCTATCTGGGGACCATATATTAAATGGATTTTTGAGAACGGGGGCCGATTTCGAAGCTTGCTTCCGTCGCCCTATGCATTGACCCGATATGGCAGTATCTTCGGGTACAGTGCACCACCCCCTTACAGGGTTAAAAAGAAAGATTCCTACTTTCATTGCTACCTGCTTGCTGGCTAGCCAGCTAGCCAGCCCTGTGGGCCTTGCTGCTGCAGCCAAAAAACAAAAGGTGGTGCTGCTGCTGCTGCTTCTGCTGCTTCTGCTTGTGTCTGGCCGCTGTTGGAGCGTCCAGGCACAGGACTTCTGCTGCTGCTGACTAAATGGCCTCCTTAATTGGATCATTTGAGTAGCCAGCACACCTGTGCAGGTAGGGCATGACATGATAGGCAGCTGCCTTGATAGCGGGTGGGTGCTGAATGTTCCTAATTGACAAAATAAGATTAATGCTTATGAAGAAATATAAAATCTCATCCCTTCCCCAATATCGCGCCACACCCCTACCCCTTAATTCCCTGGTTGAACTTGATGGACATATGTCTTTTTTCGACCGTACTAACTATGTAACTATGTAACATAACATGGGGGGGGGGGGGGGGTCTCCTGGCTGTTCACACAGGTGTGTCATTGCTGTACATTGACCATGCATTGCTTCTGTGGTATTGCAAAGGCAAAGACAAATGCTTCCAGCCATCCATTGCACTAATGGATTGGTCATCAGCTGGCTGTCTATGTCCCGCATCAATATAGACCAAAGTACAGAGGGTTAGGCTATGCTATTGTGCACCTACCTGATGCATCAGAAGGTGCGAGGCCCTTGCTAAATTCTGTGCACAGACTTTGAGATCTATACTTTAGACTGTATCTAAACCTGCTCCAACATGGACTGACATTCTGGCCTACTTTCAGCCGATGCGACTTGTCTGTCGCTGAACAGTCGCTTTTTATGTATTCAGCACCTATGTATAATGTTGTAAAAATGCTCTAGAAGCTAAAGTCGCAGAAATGTCACACATATTTGGCCTGCAACTTTCTGTGCGACAAATTCAGACAGGAAAAATCAGTATAAATCCTTAGAAAATTATCCCCCAGTGTCTCCATCTGCTGGCGGTATTGAATAAGCATTGCTGCACTGATGGGGTATGCATTAGACGAAAAAAAAGAAGAAAAAGAAGAATAATCCGCCCAGAAAAGAGGCGAAAAGGAGAAAAACGTAAAAAAACGTGAAAAAAAAGTAAGAGGAAGAGAAGGGAAAAAAAGGTGGAAATGGGTTTAAAAGTGATTTCGGCGGAGAAATATATATATATATATATATATATATATATATATATATATATACGCGCACACACACACATATATATAAACGTATTCTCCGTTGAGATATTGCAGCCGCTGCTGTGTCCAGGCCCAGGAGCCTTAGCACTGTGCTGTGATGTCACTCAATACCACTGACATCACTAGGTGTAAACAACATCTCTCCTTTGCTGTGTATGTGACTATGGAGCTGTTTGGTGATGTCGTCTATTATGGCCTTCATAGAAGCAACAGGAGATTGTTGCATCCATCTAGAACCCTCAGAACTACAGTGCTATGATGTCACTCACTTCCACAGGCCTTGCAGAGTGTAAACAACAACAACCCAGCTTTGTTGTGTATGTAACCATAGGGATTTGTGATGTCACCTAGAACCTTCACAGCAGCGACAGCTTTATGAGGAGCATCAGCACTGCTCTGCCTGAGCAGAACCATCACCGCCATAGGTTGTCAAATAACCCGGATTTAACCCACACAGGTAAGTCCAATGGGGTGCAGGCATGTCCTCTATGCTTACAGCTTCCCGTGGGTGTTGGTTTGATACCGTTTGGGGACAGCCAAGGAGGCATCTGCAGGCAACAAAGGTAGGTGTGTGCTTGTGTGTGTGTTTCCTATGCAGATCCTAAGCCCAGTGTCACATGCAAGTAGGAGGAGTAAGAAGGGTTCCTGGCAAATCCGGGTTATGGATTGCATTTAAAAAGGCCCCGTGGGAGTGCAATGGGCCCCTGTCTTGCTGCTTAGCAATAATGGTATGGGTTTAGGTTCTGCTGTGTGTACTGGTGGTTGACTGCCCCCCAGCCCAGAGTGTGCATGGAAAATTGTCTGGCAGCCTCCCTGACAGCAAGCAGTGATAGTGCCCATGAAGGGGACCTTGTTGGGCCCGCCCCTTTCACGGTTATCGCTTCTCGGCCTTTTGGCTAAGATCAAGTGTAGTATCTGTTCTTATCAGTTTAATATCTGATACGTCCCCTATCTGGGGACCATATATTAAATGGATTTTTGAGAACGGGGGCCGATTTCGAAGCTTGCTTCCGTCGCCCTATGCATTGACCCGATATGGCAGTATCTTCGGGTACAGTGCACCACCCCCTTACAGGGTTAAAAAGAAAGATTCCTACTTTCATTGCTACCTGCTTGCTGGCTAGCCAGCTAGCCAGCCCTGTGGGCCTTGCTGCTGCAGCCAAAAAACAAAAGGTGGTGCTGCTGCTGCTGCTTCTGCTGCTTCTGCTTGTGTCTGGCCGCTGTTGGAGCGTCCAGGCACAGGACTTCTGCTGCTGCTGACTAAATGGCCTCCTTAATTGGATCATTTGAGTAGCCAGCACACCTGTGCAGGTAGGGCATGACATGATAGGCAGCTGCCTTGATAGCGGGTGGGTGCTGAATGTTCCTAATTGACAAAATAAGATTAATGCTTATGAAGAAATATAAAATCTCATCCCTTCCCCAATATCGCGCCACACCCCTACCCCTTAATTCCCTGGTTGAACTTGATGGACATATGTCTTTTTTCGACCGTACTAACTATGTAACTATGTAACATAACATGGGGGGGGGGGGGGGGGGGTCTCCTGGCTGTTCACACAGGTGTGTCATTGCTGTACATTGACCATGCATTGCTTCTGTGGTATTGCAAAGGCAAAGACAAATGCTTCCAGCCATCCATTGCACTAATGGATTGGTCATCAGCTGGCTGTCTATGTCCCGCATCAATATAGACCAAAGTACAGAGGGTTAGGCTATGCTATTGTGCACCTACCTGATGCATCAGAAGGTGCGAGGCCCTTGCTAAATTCTGTGCACAGACTTTGAGATCTATACTTTAGACTGTATCTAAACCTGCTCCAACATGGACTGACATTCTGGCCTACTTTCAGCCGATGCGACTTGTCTGTCGCTGAACAGTCGCTTTTTATGTATTCAGCACCTATGTATAATGTTGTAAAAATGCTCTAGAAGCTAAAGTCGCAGAAATGTCACACATATTTGGCCTGCAACTTTCTGTGCGACAAATTCAGACAGGAAAAATCAGTATAAATCCTTAGAAAATTATCCCCCAGTGTCTCCATCTGCTGGCGGTATTGAATAAGCATTGCTGCACTGATGGGGTATGCATTAGACGAAAAAAAAGAAGAAAAAGAAGAATAATACGCCCAGAAAAGAGGCGAAAAGGAGAAAAACGTAAAAAAACGTGAAAAAAAAGTAAGAGGAAGAGAAGGGAAAAAAAGGTGGAAATGGGTTTAAAAGTGATTTCGGCGGAGAAATATATATATATATATATATATATATATATATATATATATACGCGCACACACACACATATATATAAACGTATTCTCCGTTGAGATATTGCAGCCGCTGCTGTGTCCAGGCCCAGGAGCCTTAGCACTGTGCTGTGATGTCACTCAATACCACTGACATCACTAGGTGTAAACAACATCTCTCCTTTGCTGTGTATGTGACTATGGAGCTGTTTGGTGATGTCGTCTATTATGGCCTTCATAGAAGCAACAGGAGATTGTTGCATCCATCTAGAACCCTCAGAACTACAGTGCTATGATGTCACTCACTTCCACAGGCCTTGCAGAGTGTAAACAACAACAACCCAGCTTTGTTGTGTATGTAACCATAGGGATTTGTGATGTCACCTAGAACCTTCACAGCAGCGACAGCTTTATGAGGAGCATCAGCACTGCTCTGCCTGAGCAGAACCATCACCGCCATAGGTTGTCAAATAACCCGGATTTAACCCACACAGGTAAGTCCAATGGGGTGCAGGCATGTCCTCTATGCTTACAGCTTCCCGTGGGTGTTGGTTTGATACCGTTTGGGGACAGCCAAGGAGGCATCTGCAGGCAACAAAGGTAGGTGTGTGCTTGTGTGTGTGTTTCCTATGCAGATCCTAAGCCCAGTGTCACATGCAAGTAGGAGGAGTAAGAAGGGTTCCTGGCAAATCCGGGTTATGGATTGCATTTAAAAAGGCCCCGTGGGAGTGCAATGGGCCCCTGTCTTGCTGCTTAGCAATAATGGTATGGGTTTAGGTTCTGCTGTGTGTACTGGTGGTTGACTGCCCCCCAGCCCAGAGTGTGCATGGAAAATTGTCTGGCAGCCTCCCTGACAGCAAGCAGTGATAGTGCCCATGAAGGGGACCTTGTTGGGCCCGCCCCTTTCACGGTTATCGCTTCTCGGCCTTTTGGCTAAGATCAAGTGTAGTATCTGTTCTTATCAGTTTAATATCTGATACGTCCCCTATCTGGGGACCATATATTAAATGGATTTTTGAGAACGGGGGCCGATTTCGAAGCTTGCTTCCGTCGCCCTATGCATTGACCCGATATGGCAGTATCTTCGGGTACAGTGCACCACCCCCTTACAGGGTTAAAAAGAAAGATTCCTACTTTCATTGCTACCTGCTTGCTGGCTAGCCAGCTAGCCAGCCCTGTGGGCCTTGCTGCTGCAGCCAAAAAACAAAAGGTGGTGCTGCTGCTGCTGCTCCTGCTTGTGTCTGGCCGCTGTTGGAGCGTCCAGGCACAGGACTTCTGCTGCTGCTGACTAAATGGCCTCCTTAATTGGATCATTTGAGTAGCCAGCACACCTGTGCAGGTAGGGCATGACATGATAGGCAGCTGCCTTGATAGCGGGTGGGTGCTGAATGTTCCTAATTGACAAAATAAGATTAATGCTTATGAAGAAATATAAAATCTCATCCCTTCCCCAATATCGCGCCACACCCCTACCCCTTAATTCCCTGGTTGAACTTGATGGACATATGTCTTTTTTCGACCGTACTAACTATGTAACTATGTAACATAACATGGGGGGGGGGGGGGGGTCTCCTGGCTGTTCACACAGGTGTGTCATTGCTGTACATTGACCATGCATTGCTTCTGTGGTATTGCAAAGGCAAAGACAAATGCTTCCAGCCATCCATTGCACTAATGGATTGGTCATCAGCTGGCTGTCTATGTCCCGCATCAATATAGACCAAAGTACAGAGGGTTAGGCTATGCTATTGTGCACCTACCTGATGCATCAGAAGGTGCGAGGCCCTTGCTAAATTCTGTGCACAGACTTTGAGATCTATACTTTAGACTGTATCTAAACCTGCTCCAACATGGACTGACATTCTGGCCTACTTTCAGCCGATGCGACTTGTCTGTCGCTGAACAGTCGCTTTTTATGTATTCAGCACCTATGTATAATGTTGTAAAAATGCTCTAGAAGCTAAAGTCGCAGAAATGTCACACATATTTGGCCTGCAACTTTCTGTGCGACAAATTCAGACAGGAAAAATCAGTATAAATCCTTAGAAAATTATCCCCCAGTGTCTCCATCTGCTGGCGGTATTGAATAAGCATTGCTGCACTGATGGGGTATGCATTAGACGAAAAAAAAGAAGAAAAAGAAGAATAATACGCCCAGAAAAGAGGCGAAAAGGAGAAAAACGTAAAAAAACGTGAAAAAAAAGTAAGAGGAAGAGAAGGGAAAAAAAGGTGGAAATGGGTTTAAAAGTGATTTCGGCGGAGAAATATATATATATATATATATATATATATATATATATATATATATACGCGCACACACACACATATATATAAACGTATTCTCCGTTGAGATATTGCAGCCGCTGCTGTGTCCAGGCCCAGGAGCCTTAGCACTGTGCTGTGATGTCACTCAATACCACTGACATCACTAGGTGTAAACAACATCTCTCCTTTGCTGTGTATGTGACTATGGAGCTGTTTGGTGATGTCGTCTATTATGGCCTTCATAGAAGCAACAGGAGATTGTTGCATCCATCTAGAACCCTCAGAACTACAGTGCTATGATGTCACTCACTTCCACAGGCCTTGCAGAGTGTAAACAACAACAACCCAGCTTTGTTGTGTATGTAACCATAGGGATTTGTGATGTCACCTAGAACCTTCACAGCAGCGACAGCTTTATGAGGAGCATCAGCACTGCTCTGCCTGAGCAGAACCATCACCGCCATAGGTTGTCAAATAACCCGGATTTAACCCACACAGGTAAGTCCAATGGGGTGCAGGCATGTCCTCTATGCTTACAGCTTCCCGTGGGTGTTGGTTTGATACCGTTTGGGGACAGCCAAGGAGGCATCTGCAGGCAACAAAGGTAGGTGTGTGCTTGTGTGTGTGTTTCCTATGCAGATCCTAAGCCCAGTGTCACATGCAAGTAGGAGGAGTAAGAAGGGTTCCTGGCAAATCCGGGTTATGGATTGCATTTAAAAAGGCCCCGTGGGAGTGCAATGGGCCCCTGTCTTGCTGCTTAGCAATAATGGTATGGGTTTAGGTTCTGCTGTGTGTACTGGTGGTTGACTGCCCCCCAGCCCAGAGTGTGCATGGAAAATTGTCTGGCAGCCTCCCTGACAGCAAGCAGTGATAGTGCCCATGAAGGGGACCTTGTTGGGCCCGCCCCTTTCACGGTTATCGCTTCTCGGCCTTTTGGCTAAGATCAAGTGTAGTATCTGTTCTTATCAGTTTAATATCTGATACGTCCCCTATCTGGGGACCATATATTAAATGGATTTTTGAGAACGGGGGCCGATTTCGAAGCTTGCTTCCGTCGCCCTATGCATTGACCCGATATGGCAGTATCTTCGGGTACAGTGCACCACCCCCTTACAGGGTTAAAAATAAAGATTCCTACTTTCATTGCTACCTGCTTGCTGGCTAGCCAGCTAGCCAGCCCTGTGGGCCTTGCTGCTGCAGCCAAAAAACAAAAGGTGGTGCTGCTGCTGCTGCTTCTGCTGCTTCTGCTTGTGTCTGGCCGCTGTTGGAGCGTCCAGGCACAGGACTTCTGCTGCTGCTGACTAAATGGCCTCCTTAATTGGATCATTTGAGTAGCCAGCACACCTGTGCAGGTAGGGCATGACATGATAGGCAGCTGCCTTGATAGCGGGTGGGTGCTGAATGTTCCTAATTGACAAAATAAGATTAATGCTTATGAAGAAATATAAAATCTCATCCCTTCCCCAATATCGCGCCACACCCCTACCCCTTAATTCCCTGGTTGAACTTGATGGACATATGTCTTTTTTCGACCGTACTAACTATGTAACTATGTAACATAACATGGGGGGGGGGTCTCCTGGCTGTTCACACAGGTGTGTCATTGCTGTACATTGACCATGCATTGCTTCTGTGGTATTGCAAAGGCAAAGACAAATGCTTCCAGCCATCCATTGCACTAATGGATTGGTCATCAGCTGGCTGTCTATGTCCCGCATCAATATAGACCAAAGTACAGAGGGTTAGGCTATGCTATTGTGCACCTACCTGATGCATCAGAAGGTGCGAGGCCCTTGCTAAATTCTGTGCACAGACTTTGAGATCTATACTTTAGACTGTATCTAAACCTGCTCCAACATGGACTGACATTCTGGCCTACTTTCAGCCGATGCGACTTGTCTGTCGCTGAACAGTCGCTTTTTATGTATTCAGCACCTATGTATAATGTTGTAAAAATGCTCTAGAAGCTAAAGTCGCAGAAATGTCACACATATTTGGCCTGCAACTTTCTGTGCGACAAATTCAGACAGGAAAAATCAGTATAAATCCTTAGAAAATTATCCCCCAGTGTCTCCATCTGCTGGCGGTATTGAATAAGCATTGCTGCACTGATGGGGTATGCATTAGACGAAAAAAAAGAAGAAAAAGAAGAATAATACGCCCAGAAAAGAGGCGAAAAGGAGAAAAACGTAAAAAAACGTGAAAAAAAAGTAAGAGGAAGAGAAGGGAAAAAAAGGTGGAAATGGGTTTAAAAGTGATTTCGGCGGAGAAATATATATATATATATATATATATATATATATATATATATATATATATACGCGCACACACACACATATATATAAACGTATTCTCCGTTGAGATATTGCAGCCGCTGCTGTGTCCAGGCCCAGGAGCCTTAGCACTGTGCTGTGATGTCACTCAATACCACTGACATCACTAGGTGTAAACAACATCTCTCCTTTGCTGTGTATGTGACTATGGAGCTGTTTGGTGATGTCGTCTATTATGGCCTTCATAGAAGCAACAGGAGATTGTTGCATCCATCTAGAACCCTCAGAACTACAGTGCTATGATGTCACTCACTTCCACAGGCCTTGCAGAGTGTAAACAACAACAACCCAGCTTTGTTGTGTATGTAACCATAGGGATTTGTGATGTCACCTAGAACCTTCACAGCAGCGACAGCTTTATGAGGAGCATCAGCACTGCTCTGCCTGAGCAGAACCATCACCGCCATAGGTTGTCAAATAACCCGGATTTAACCCACACAGGTAAGTCCAATGGGGTGCAGGCATGTCCTCTATGCTTACAGCTTCCCGTGGGTGTTGGTTTGATACCGTTTGGGGACAGCCAAGGAGGCATCTGCAGGCAACAAAGGTAGGTGTGTGCTTGTGTGTGTGTTTCCTATGCAGATCCTAAGCCCAGTGTCACATGCAAGTAGGAGGAGTAAGAAGGGTTCCTGGCAAATCCGGGTTATGGATTGCATTTAAAAAGGCCCCGTGGGAGTGCAATGGGCCCCTGTCTTGCTGCTTAGCAATAATGGTATGGGTTTAGGTTCTGCTGTGTGTACTGGTGGTTGACTGCCCCCCAGCCCAGAGTGTGCATGGAAAATTGTCTGGCAGCCTCCCTGACAGCAAGCAGTGATAGTGCCCATGAAGGGGACCTTGTTGGGCCCGCCCCTTTCACGGTTATCGCTTCTCGGCCTTTTGGCTAAGATCAAGTGTAGTATCTGTTCTTATCAGTTTAATATCTGATACGTCCCCTATCTGGGGACCATATATTAAATGGATTTTTGAGAACGGGGGCCGATTTCGAAGCTTGCTTCCGTCGCCCTATGCATTGACCCGATATGGCAGTATCTTCGGGTACAGTGCACCACCCCCTTACAGGGTTAAAAAGAAAGATTCCTACTTTCATTGCTACCTGCTTGCTGGCTAGCCAGCTAGCCAGCCCTGTGGGCCTTGCTGCTGCAGCCAAAAAACAAAAGGTGGTGCTGCTGCTGCTGCTTCTGCTGCTTCTGCTTGTGTCTGGCCGCTGTTGGAGCGTCCAGGCACAGGACTTCTGCTGCTGCTGACTAAATGGCCTCCTTAATTGGATCATTTGAGTAGCCAGCACACCTGTGCAGGTAGGGCATGACATGATAGGCAGCTGCCTTGATAGCGGGTGGGTGCTGAATGTTCCTAATTGACAAAATAAGATTAATGCTTATGAAGAAATATAAAATCTCATCCCTTCCCCAATATCGCGCCACACCCCTACCCCTTAATTCCCTGGTTGAACTTGATGGACATATGTCTTTTTTCGACCGTACTAACTATGTAACTATGTAACATAACATGGGGGGGGGTCTCCTGGCTGTTCACACAGGTGTGTCATTGCTGTACATTGACCATGCATTGCTTCTGTGGTATTGCAAAGGCAAAGACAAATGCTTCCAGCCATCCATTGCACTAATGGATTGGTCATCAGCTGGCTGTCTATGTCCCGCATCAATATAGACCAAAGTACAGAGGGTTAGGCTATGCTATTGTGCACCTACCTGATGCATCAGAAGGTGCGAGGCCCTTGCTAAATTCTGTGCACAGACTTTGAGATCTATACTTTAGACTGTATCTAAACCTGCTCCAACATGGACTGACATTCTGGCCTACTTTCAGCCGATGCGACTTGTCTGTCGCTGAACAGTCGCTTTTTATGTATTCAGCACCTATGTATAATGTTGTAAAAATGCTCTAGAAGCTAAAGTCGCAGAAATGTCACACATATTTGGCCTGCAACTTTCTGTGCGACAAATTCAGACAGGAAAAATCAGTATAAATCCTTAGAAAATTATCCCCCAGTGTCTCCATCTGCTGGCGGTATTGAATAAGCATTGCTGCACTGATGGGGTATGCATTAGACGAAAAAAAAGAAGAAAAAGAAGAATAATACGCCCAGAAAAGAGGCGAAAAGGAGAAAAACGTAAAAAAAACGTGAAAAAAAAGTAAGAGGAAGAGAAGGGAAAAAAAGGTGGAAATGGGTTTAAAAGTGATTTCGGCGGAGAATATATATATATATATATATATATATATATATATATATATATATACGCGCACACACACACATATATATAAACGTATTCTCCGTTGAGATATTGCAGCCGCTGCTGTGTCCAGGCCCAGGAGCCTTAGCACTGTGCTGTGATGTCACTCAATACCACTGACATCAGTAGGTGTAAACAACATCTCTCCTTTGCTGTGTATGTGACTATGGAGCTGTTTGGTGATGTCGTCTATTATGGCCTTCATAGAAGCAACAGGAGATTGTTGCATCCATCTAGAACCCTCAGAACTACAGTGCTATGATGTCACTCACTTCCACAGGCCTTGCAGAGTGTAAACAACAACAACCCAGCTTTGTTGTGTATGTAACCATAGGGATTTGTGATGTCACCTAGAACCTTCACAGCAGCGACAGCTTTATGAGGAGCATCAGCACTGCTCTGCCTGAGCAGAACCATCAACGCCATAGGTTGTCAAATAACCCGGATTTAACCCACACAGGTAAGTCCAATGGGGTGCAGGCATGTCCTCTATGCTTACAGCTTCCCGTGGGTGTTGGTTTGATACCGTTTGGGGACAGCCAAGGAGGCATCTGCAGGCAACAAAGGTAGGTGTGTGCTTGTGTGTGTGTTTCCTATGCAGATCCTAAGCCCAGTGTCACATGCAAGTAGGAGGAGTAAGAAGGGTTCCTGGCAAATCCGGGTTATGGATTGCATTTAAAAAGGCCCCGTGGGAGTGCAATGGGCCCCTGTCTTGCTGCTTAGCAATAATGGTATGGGTTTAGGTTCTGCTGTGTGTACTGGTGGTTGACTGCCCCCCAGCCCAGAGTGTGCATGGAAAATTGTCTGGCAGCCTCCCTGACAGCAAGCAGTGATAGTGCCCATGAAGGGGACCTTGTTGGGCCCGCCCCTTTCACGGTTATCGCTTCTCGGCCTTTTGGCTAAGATCAAGTGTAGTATCTGTTCTTATCAGTTTAATATCTGATACGTCCCCTATCTGGGGACCATATATTAAATGGATTTTTGAGAACGGGGGCCGATTTCGAAGCTTGCTTCCGTCGCCCTATGCATTGACCCGATATGGCAGTATCTTCGGGTACAGTGCACCACCCCCTTACAGGGTTAAAAAGAAAGATTCCTACTTTCATTGCTACCTGCTTGCTGGCTAGCCAGCTAGCCAGCCCTGTGGGCCTTGCTGCTGCAGCCAAAAAACAAAAGGTGGTGCTGCTGCTGCTGCTTCTGCTGCTTCTGCTTGTGTCTGGCCGCTGTTGGAGCGTCCAGGCACAGGACTTCTGCTGCTGCTGACTAAATGGCCTCCTTAATTGGATCATTTGAGTAGCCAGCACACCTGTGCAGGTAGGGCATGACATGATAGGCAGCTGCCTTGATAGCGGGTGGGTGCTGAATGTTCCTAATTGACAAAATAAGATTAATGCTTATGAAGAAATATAAAATCTCATCCCTTCCCCAATATCGCGCCACACCCCTACCCCTTAATTCCCTGGTTGAACTTGATGGACATATGTCTTTTTTCGACCGTACTAACTATGTAACTATGTAACATAACATGGGGGGGGGGTCTCCTGGCTGTTCACACAGGTGTGTCATTGCTGTACATTGACCATGCATTGCTTCTGTGGTATTGCAAAGGCAAAGACAAATGCTTCCAGCCATCCATTGCACTAATGGATTGGTCATCAGCTGGCTGTCTATGTCCCGCATCAATATAGACCAAAGTACAGAGGGTTAGGCTATGCTATTGTGCACCTACCTGATGCATCAGAAGGTGCGAGGCCCTTGCTAAATTCTGTGCACAGACTTTGAGATCTATACTTTAGACTGTATCTAAACCTGCTCCAACATGGACTGACATTCTGGCCTACTTTCAGCCGATGCGACTTGTCTGTCGCTGAACAGTCGCTTTTTATGTATTCAGCACCTATGTATAATGTTGTAAAAATGCTCTAGAAGCTAAAGTCGCAGAAATGTCACACATATTTGGCCTGCAACTTTCTGTGCGACAAATTCAGACAGGAAAAATCAGTATAAATCCTTAGAAAATTATCCCCCAGTGTCTCCATCTGCTGGCGGTATTGAATAAGCATTGCTGCACTGATGGGGTATGCATTAGACGAAAAAAAAGAAGAAAAAGAAG
>NW_026608168.1:0-84358 GCF_029499605.1 Hyla sarda | reverse complement strand
CGGCCCAAAGAGTGCCCGGCGGAAAACGACAACGCAGGCATGTCGGGTGCCACTGTCTACACTTGCACAGAAAGTTTTAAGCAGATATCTCCTTCCATTCGGCCGGGATTGCAAGAAGTTTGTGCATCTTCTATGTTCGTCGCGGTCAATGGCAAAAGGCGCTTATCTTCAATCTAGGTGTTTCTGCGTGCTGCGCCGGCCCAAAGAGTGCCCGGCGGAAAACGACAACGCAGGCATGTCGAGTGCCACTGTCTACACCTGCACAGAAAGTTTTGAGCAGATATCTCCTTCTATTCCGCCGGAATTGCAAGAAGTTTGTGCATCTTCTATGTTCGTCGCGGTCAATGGCAAAAGGCGCTTATCTTCAATCTAGGTGTTTCTGCGTGCTGCGCCGGCCCAAAGAGTGCCCGGCGGAAAACGACAACGCAGGCATGTCGGGTGCCACTGTCTGCACCTGCACAGAAAGTTGTGAGCAGATATCTCCTTCCGTTCGGCCGGAATTGAAAGAAGTTTGTGCATCTTCAATGTTGGTCGCGGTCAATGACAAAAAGGCGCTTATCTTCAATCTAGGTGTTTCTGCGTGCTGCTCCGGCCCAAAGAGTGCCCGGCTGAAAACGACAATGCAGGCATGTCGGGTGCCACTGTCTGCACCTGCACAGAAAGTTTTGAGCAGATATCTTCTTTCGTTCGGCCGGAATTGCAAGACGTTTGTGCATCTTTAATATTGGTCACGGTCAATGTCAAAAAGCCCTTATCTTCAATCTAGGTGTTTCTGCGTGCTGCGCCGGCCAAAAGAGTGCCCGGCTGAAAACGACAACGCAGGCATGTCGGGTGCCACTCTCTGCACCTGCACAGAAAGTTTTGAGCAGATATCTCCTTTTATTCGGCCGGAATTGCAAGATGTTTGTGCATCTTCTATGTTCGTCGCGGTCAATGGCAAAAGGCGCTTATCTTCAATCTAGGTGTTTCTGCGTGCTGCTCCGGCCCAAAGAGTGCCCGGCGGAAAACGACAACGCAGGCATGTCGAGTACCACTGTCTACACCTGCACAGAAAGTTTTGAGCAGATATCTCCTTCTATTCGGCCGGAATTGCAAGAAGTTTGTGCATCTTCTATGTTCGTCGCGGTCAATGGCAAAAGGCGCTTATCTTCAATCTAGGTGTTTCTGCGTGCTGCGCCGGCCCAAAGAGTGCCCGGCGGAAAACGACAACGCAGGCATGTCGGGTGCCACTGTCTGCACCTGCACAGAAAGTTGTGAGCAGATATCTCCTTCCGTTCGGCCGGAATTGAAATAAGTTTGTGCATCTTCAATGTTGGTCGCGGTCAATGACAAAAAGGCGCTTATCTTCAATCTAGGTGTTTCTGCGTGCTGCTCCGGCCCAAAGAGTGCCCGGCTGAAAACGACAACGCAGGCATGTCGGGTGCCACTGTCTGCACCTGCACAGAATGTTTTGAGCAGATATCTTCTTTCGTTCGGCCGGAATTGCAAGACGTTTGTGCATCTCCAATATTGGTCACGGTCAATGTCAAAAAGCTCTTATCTGCAATCTAGGTGTTTCGGCGTGCTGCGCCGGCCCAAAGAGTGCCCGGCTGAAAACGACAACGCAGGCATGTCGGGTGCCACTGTCTGCACCTGCACAGAAAGTTTTGAGCAGATATCTCCTTCCATTCGGCCGGAATTGCAAGAAGTTTGTGCATCTTCTATGTTCGTCGCGGTCAATGGCAAAAGGCGCTTATCTTCAATCTAGGTGTTTCTGCGTGCTGCGCCGGCCCAAAGAGTGCCCGGCGGAAAACGACAACGCAGGCATGTCGGGTGCCACTGTCTGCACTTGCACAGAAAGTTTTGAGCAGATATCTCCTTCCATTCGGCCGGGATTGCAAGAAGTTTGTGCATCTTCTATGTTCGTCGCGGTCAATGGCAAAAGGCGCTTATCTTCAATCTAGGTGTTTCTGCGTGCTGCTCCAGCCCAAAGAGTGCTAGGCGGAAAACGACAACGCAGGCATGTCGGGTGCCACTGTCTACACTTGCACAGAAAGTTTTGAGCAGATATCTCCTTCCATTCGGCCGGGATTGCAAGAAGTTTGTGCATCTTCTATGTTCGTCGCGGTCAATGGCAAAAGGCGCTTATCTTCAATCTAGGTGTTTCTGCGTGCTGCTCCGGCCCAAACAGTGCTCGGCGGAAAACGAAAACGCAGGCATGTCGGGTGCCACTGTCTACACCTGCACAGAAAGTTTTGAGCAGATATCTCCTTCCATTCGGCCGGAATTGCAAGAAGTTTGTGCATCTTCTATGTTCGTCGCGGTCAATGACAAAAAGGCGCTTATCTTCAATCTAGGTGTTTCAGCGTGCTGCTCCGGCCCAAAGAGTGCCCGGCTGAAAACGACAACGCAGGCATGTCGGGTGCCACTCTCTGCACCTGCACAGAAAGTTGTGAGCAGATATCTCCTTCCATTCGGCCGGAATTGCAAGACGTTTGTGCATCTTCCATATTGGTCACGGTCAATGTCAAAAAGCCCTTATCTGCAATCTAGGTGTTTCTGCGTGCTGCACCGGCCCAAAGAGTGCCCGGCGGAAAACGACAACGCAGGCATGTCGGGTGCCACTGTCTACACCTGCACAGAAAATTGTGAGCAGATATCTCCTTCCGTTCGGCCGGAATTGAAAGAAGTTTGTGCATCTTCAATGTTGTTCGCGGTCAATGACAAAAAGACGCTTATCTTCAATCTAGGTGTTTCTGCGTGCTGATCCGGCCCAAAGAGTGCCCGGCTGAAAACGACAACGCAGGCATGTCGGGTGCCACTGTCTGCACCTGCACAGAATGTTTTGAGCAGATATCTTCTTTCGTTCGGCCGGAATTGCAAGAAGTTTGTGCATCTTCTATGTTCGTCGCGGTCAATGGCAAAAGGCGCTTATCTTCAATCTAGGTGTTTCTGCGTGCTGCTCCGGCCCAAAGAGTGCCCGGCGGAAAACGACAACGCACGCATGTCGGGTGCCACTGTCTACACTTGCACAGAAAGTTTTAAGCAGATATCTCCTTCCATTCGGCCGGGATTGCAAGAAGTTTGTGCATCTTCTATGTTCGTCGCGGTCAATGGCAAAAGGCGCTTATCTTCAATCTAGGTGTTTCTGCGTGCTGCGCCGGCCCAAAGAGTGCCCGGCAGAAAACGACAACGCAGGCATGTCGGGTGCCACTGTCTGCACCTGCACAGAAAGTTGTGAGCAGATATCTCCTTCCATTCAGCCGGAATTGCAAGACGTTTGTGCATCTTCAATATTGGTCACGGTCAATGTCAAAAAGCCCTTATCTGGAATCTAGGTGTTTCTGCGTGCTGCGCCGGCCCAATGAGTGCCCGGCTGAAAACGACAACGCAGGCATGTCGGGTGCCACTGTCTGCACCAGCTCAGAAAGTTTTGAGCAGATATCTCCTTCCATTCGGCCGGAATTGCAAGACGTTTGTGCATCTTCTATGTTCGTCGCGGTCAATGGCAAAAGGCGCTTATCTTCAATCTAGGTGTTTCTGCGTGCTGCTCCGGCCCAAAGAGTGCCCGGCGGAAAACGACAACGCAGGCATGTCGAGTGCCACTGTCTACAACTGAACAGAAAGTTTTGAGCAGATATCTCCTTCTATTCGGCCGGAATTGCAAGAAGTTTGTGCATCTTCTATGTTCGTCGCGGTCAATGGCAAAAGGCGCTTATCTTCAATCTAGGTGTTTCTGCGTGCTGCGCCGGCCCAAAGAGTGCCCGGCGGAAAACGACAACGCAGGCATGTCGGGTGCCACTGTCTACACCTGCACAGAAAATTGTGAGCAGATATCTCCTTCCGTTCGGCCGGAATTGAAAGAAGTTTGTGCATCTTCAATGTTGGTCGCGGTCAATGACAAAAAGACGCTTATCTTCAATCTAGGTGTTTCTGCGTGCTGCTCCGGCCCAAAGAGTGCCCGGCTGAAAACGACAACGCAGGCATGTCGGGTGCCACTGTCTGCACCTGCACAGAATGTTTTGAGCAGATATCTTCTTTCGTTCGGCCGGAATTGCAAGAAGTTTGTGCATCTTCTATGTTCGTCGCGGTCAATGGCAAAAGGCGCTTATCTTCAATCTAGGTGTTTCTGCGTGCTGCTCCGGCCCAAAGAGTGCCCGGCGGAAAACGACAACGCAGGCATGTCGGGTGCCACTGTCTACACTTGCACAGAAAGTTTTAAGCAGATATCTCCTTCCATTCGGCCGGGATTGCAAGAAGTTTGTGCATCTTCTATGTTCGTCGCGGTCAATGGCAAAAGGTGCTTATCTTCAATCTAGGTGTTTCTGCGTGCTGCGCCGGCCCAAAGAGTGCCCGGCGGAAAACGACAACGCAGGCATGTCGAGTGCCACTGTCTACACCTGCACAGAAAGTTTTGAGCAGATATCTCCTTCTATTCCGCCGGAATTGCAAGAAGTTTGTGCATCTTCTATGTTCGTCGCGGTCAATGGCAAAAGGCGCTTATCTTCAATCCAGGTGTTTCTGCGTGCTGCACCGGCCCAAAGAGTGCCCGGCGGAAAACGACAACGCAGGCATGTCGGGTGCCACTGTCTGCACCTGCACAGAAAGTTGTGAGCAGATATCTCCTTCCTTTCGGCCGGAATTGAAAGAAGTTTGTGCATCTTCAATGTTGGTCGCGGTCAATGACAAAAAGGCGCTTATCTTCAATCTAGGTGTTTCTGCGTGCTGCTCCGGCCCAAAGAGTGCCCGGCTGAAAACGACAATGCAGGCATGTCGGGTGCCACTGTCTACACCTGCACAGAAAGCTGTGAGCAGATATCTCCTTCCGTTCGGCCGGAATTGCCAGACGTTTGTGCATCTTCAATATTGGTCACGTTCAATGTCAAAAAGCCCTTATCTGCAATCTAGGTGTTTCTGCGTGCTGCGCCGGCCCAAAGAGTGCCCGGCTGAAAACGACAACGCAGGCATGTCGGGTGCCACTCTATGCACCTGCACAGAAAGTTGTGAGCAGATATCTCCTTCCATTCGGCCGGAATTGCAAGACGTTTGTGCATCTTCCATATTGGTCACGGTCAATGTCAAAAAGCCCTTATCTGCAATCTAGGTGTTTCTGCGTGCTGCGCCGGCCCAAAGAGTGCCCGGCTGAAAACGACAACGCAGGCATGTCGGGTGCCACTGTCTGCACCAGCTCAGAAAGTTTTGAGCAGATATCTCCTTCCATTCGGCCGGAATTGCAAGATGTTTGTGCATCTTCTATGTTCGTCGCGGTCAATGGCAAAAGGCGCTTATCTTCAATCTAGGTGTTTCTGCGTGCTGCGCCGGCCCAAAGAGTGCCCGGCGGAAAACGACAACGCAGGCATGTCGGGTGCCACTGTCTACACTTGCACAGAAAGTTTTAAGCAGATATCTCCTTCCATTCGGCCGGGATTGCAAGAAGTTTGTGCATCTTCTATGTTCGTCGCGGTCAATGGCAAAAGGCGCTTATCTTCAATCTAGGTGTTTCTGCGTGCTGCGCCGGCCCAAAGAGTGCCCGGCGGAAAACGACAACGCAGGCATGTCGAGTGCCACTGTCTACACCTGCACAGAAAGTTTTGAGCAGATATCTCCTTCTATTCCGCCGGAATTGCAAGAAGTTTGTGCATCTTCTATGTTCGTCGCGGTCAATGGCAAAAGGCGCTTATCTTCAATCTAGGTGTTTCTGCGTGCTGCGCCGGCCCAAAGAGTGCCCGGCGGAAAACGACAACGCAGGCATGTCGGGTGCCACTGTCTGCACCTGCACAGAAAGTTGTGAGCAGATATCTCCTTCCGTTCGGCCGGAATTGAAAGAAGTTTGTGCATCTTCAATGTTGGTCGTGGTCAATGACAAAAAGGCGCTTATCTTCAATCTAGGTGTTTCTGCGTGCTGCTCCGGCCCAAAGAGTGCCCGGCTGAAAACGACAATGCAGGCATGTCGGGTGCCACTGTCTGCACCTGCACAGAAAGTTTTGAGCAGATATCTTCTTTCGTTCGGCCGGAATTGCAAGACGTTTGTGCATCTTTAATATTGGTCACGGTCAATGTCAAAAAGCCCTTATCTTCAATCTAGGTGTTTCTGCGTGCTGCGCCGGCCAAAAGAGTGCCCGGCTGAAAACGACAACGCAGGCATGTCGGGTGCCACTCTCTGCACCTGCACAGAAAGTTTTGAGCAGATATCTCCTTTTATTCGGCCGGAATTGCAAGATGTTTGTGCATCTTCTATGTTCGTCGCGGTCAATGGCAAAAGGCGCTTATCTTCAATCTAGGTGTTTCTGCGTGCTGCTCCGGCCCAAAGAGTGCCCGGCGGAAAACGACAACGCAGGCATGTCGAGTGCCACTGTCTACACCTGCACAGAAAGTTTTGAGCAGATATCTCCTTCTATTCGGCCGGAATTGCAAGAAGTTTGTGCATCTTCTATGTTCGTCGCGGTCAATGGCAAAAGGCGCTTATCTTCAATCTAGGTGTTTCTGCGTGCTGCGCCGGCCCAAAGAGTGCCCGGCGGAAAACGACAACGCAGGCATGTCGGGTGCCACTGTCTGCACCTGCACAGAAAGTTGTGAGCAGATATCTCCTTCCGTTCGGCCGGAATTGAAATAAGTTTGTGCATCTTCAATGTTGGTCGCGGTCAATGACAAAAAGGCGCTTATCTTCAATCTAGGTGTTTCTGCGTGCTGCTCCGGCCCAAAGAGTGCCCGGCTGAAAACGACAACGCAGGCATGTCGGGTGCCACTGTCTGCACCTGCACAGAATGTTTTGAGCAGATATCTTCTTTCGTTCGGCCGGAATTGCAAGACGTTTGTGCATCTCCAATATTGGTCACGGTCAATGTCAAAAAGCTCTTATCTGCAATCTAGGTGTTTCGGCGTGCTGCGCCGGCCCAAAGAGTGCCCGGCTGAAAACGACAACGCAGGCATGTCGGGTGCCACTGTCTGCACCTGCACAGAAAGTTTTGAGCAGATATCTCCTTCCATTCGGCCGGAATTGCAAGAAGTTTGTGCATCTTCTATGTTCGTCGCGGTCAATGGCAAAAGGCGCTTATCTTCAATCTAGGTGTTTCTGCGTGCTGCGCCGGCCCAAAGAGTGCCCGGCGGAAAACGACAACGCAGGCATGTCGGGTGCCACTGTCTGCACTTGCACAGAAAGTTTTGAGCAGATATCTCCTTCCATTCGGCCGGGATTGCAAGAAGTTTGTGCATCTTCTATGTTCGTCGCGGTCAATGGCAAAAGGCGCTTATCTTCAATCTAGGTGTTTCTGCGTGCTGCTCCAGCCCAAAGAGTGCTAGGCGGAAAACGACAACGCAGGCATGTCGGGTGCCACTGTCTACACTTGCACAGAAAGTTTTGAGCAGATATCTCCTTCCATTCGGCCGGGATTGCAAGAAGTTTGTGCATCTTCTATGTTCGTCGCGGTCAATGGCAAAAGGCGCTTATCTTCAATCTAGGTGTTTCTGCGTGCTGCTCCGGCCCAAAGAGTGCCCGGCTGAAAACGACAACGCAGGCATGTCGGGTGCCACTGTCTGCACCTGCACAGAAAGTTTTGAGCAGATATCTTCTTTCATTCGGCCGGAATTGCAAGACGTTTGTGCATCTTCAATATTGGTCACGGTCAATGTCAAAAAGCCCTTATCTGCAATCTAGGTGTTTCTGCGTACTGCGCCGGCCCAAAGAGTGCCCGGCTGAAAACGACAACGCAGGCATGTCGGGTGCCACTGTCTGCACCAGCTCAGAAAGTTTTGAGCAGATATCTCCTTCCATTCGGCCGGAATTGCAAGATGTTTGTGCATCTTCTATGTTCGTCGCGGTCAATGGCAAAAGGCGCTTATCTTCAATCTAGGTGTTTCTGCGTGCTGCTCCGGCCCAAACAGTGCTCGGCGGAAAACGACAACGCAGGCATGTCGGGTGCCACTGTCTACACCTGCACAGAAAGTTTTGAGCAGATATCTCCTTCCATTCGGCCGGAATTGCAAGAAGTTTGTGCATCTTCTATGTTCGTCGCGGTCAATGACAAAAAGGCGCTTATCTTCAATCTAGGTGTTTCAGCGTGCTGCTCCGGCCCAAAGAGTGCCCGGCTGAAAACGACAACGCAGGCATGTCGGGTGCCACTCTCTGCACCTGCACAGAAAGTTGTGAGCAGATATCTCCTTCCATTCGGCCGGAATTGCAAGACGTTTGTGCATCTTCCATATTGGTCACGGTCAATGTCAAAAAGCCCTTATCTGCAATCTAGGTGTTTCTGCGTGCTGCACCGGCCCAAAGAGTGCCCGGCGGAAAACGACAACGCAGGCATGTCGGGTGCCACTGTCTACACCTGCACAGAAAATTGTGAGCAGATATCTCCTTCCGTTCGGCCGGAATTGAAAGAAGTTTGTGCATCTTCAATGTTGGTCGCGGTCAATGACAAAAAGACGCTTATCTTCAATCTAGGTGTTTCTGCGTGCTGATCCGGCCCAAAGAGTGCCCGGCTGAAAACGACAACGCAGGCATGTCGGGTGCCACTGTCTGCACCTGCACAGAATGTTTTGAGCAGATATCTTCTTTCGTTCGGCCGGAATTGCAAGAAGTTTGTGCATCTTCTATGTTCGTCGCGGTCAATGGCAAAAGGCGCTTATCTTCAATCTAGGTGTTTCTGCGTGCTGCTCCGGCCCAAAGAGTGCCCGGCGGAAAACGACAACGCACGCATGTCGGGTGCCACTGTCTACACTTGCACAGAAAGTTTTAAGCAGATATCTCCTTCCATTCGGCCGGGATTGCAAGAAGTTTGTGCATCTTCTATGTTCGTCGCGGTCAATGGCAAAAGGCGCTTATCTTCAATCTAGGTGTTTCTGCGTGCTGCGCCGGCCCAAAGAGTGCCCGGCAGAAAACGACAACGCAGGCATGTCGGGTGTCACTGTCTGCACCTGCACAGAAAGTTGTGAGCAGATATCTCCTTCTATTCCGCCGGAATTGCAAGAAGTTTGTGCATCTTCTATGTTCGTCGCGGTCAATGGCAAAAGGCGCTTATCTTCAATCCAGGTGTTTCTGCGTGCTGCGCCGGCCCAAAGAGTGCCCGGCGGAAAACGACAACGCAGGCATGTCGGGTGCCACTGTCTGCACCTGCACAGAAAGTTGTGAGCAGATATCTCCTTCCTTTCGGCCGGAATTGAAAGAAGTTTGTGCATCTTCAATGTTGGTCGCGGTCAATGACAAAAAGGCGCTTATCTTCAATCTAGGTGTTTCTGCGTGCTGCTCCGGCCCAAAGAGTGCCCGGCTGAAAACGACAATGCAGGCATGTCGGGTGCCACTGTCTACACCTGCACAGAAAGCTGTGAGCAGATATCTCCTTCCGTTCGGCCGGAATTGCCAGACGTTTGTGCATCTTCAATATTGGTCACGTTCAATGTCAAAAAGCCCTTATCTGCAATCTAGGTGTTTCTGCGTGCTGCGCCGGCCCAAAGAGTGCCCGGCTGAAAACGACAACGCAGGCATGTCGGGTGCCACTCTCTGCACCTGCACAGAAAGTTGTGAGCAGATATCTCCTTCCATTCGGCCGGAATTGCAAGACGTTTGTGCATCTTCCATATTGGTCACGGTCAATGTCAAAAAGCCCTTATCTGCAATCTAGGTGTTTCTGCGTGCTGCGCCGGCCCAAAGAGTGCCCGGCTGAAAACGACAACGCAGGCATGTCGGGTGCCACTGTCTGCACCAGCTCAGAAAGTTTTGAGCAGATATCTCCTTCCATTCGGCCGGAATTGCAAGATGTTTGTGCATCTTCTATGTTCGTCGCGGTCAATGGCAAAAGGCGCTTATCTTCAATCTAGGTGTTTCTGCGTGCTGCGCCGGCCCAAAGAGTGCCCGGCGGAAAACGACAACGCAGGCATGTCGGGTGCCACTGTCTACACTTGCACAGAAAGTTTTAAGCAGATATCTCCTTCCATTCGGCCGGGATTGCAAGAAGTTTGTGCATCTTCTATGTTCGTCGCGGTCAATGGCAAAAGGCGCTTATCTTCAATCTAGGTGTTTCTGCGTGCTGCGCCGGCCCAAAGAGTGCCCGGCGGAAAACGACAACGCAGGCATGTCGAGTGCCACTGTCTACACCTGCACAGAAAGTTTTGAGCAGATATCTCCTTCTATTCCGCCGGAATTGCAAGAAGTTTGTGCATCTTCTATGTTCGTCGCGGTCAATGGCAAAAGGCGCTTATCTTCAATCTAGGTGTTTCTGCGTGCTGCGCCGGCCCAAAGAGTGCCCGGCGGAAAACGACAACGCAGGCATGTCGGGTGCCACTGTCTGCACCTGCACAGAAAGTTGTGAGCAGATATCTCCTTCCGTTCGGCCGGAATTGAAAGAAGTTTGTGCATCTTCAATGTTGGTCGCGGTCAATGACAAAAAGGCGCTTATCTTCAATCTAGGTGTTTCTGCGTGCTGCTCCGGCCCAAAGAGTGCCCGGCTGAAAACGACAATGCAGGCATGTCGGGTGCCACTGTCTGCACCTGCACAGAAAGTTTTGAGCAGATATCTTCTTTCGTTCGGCCGGAATTGCAAGACGTTTGTGCATCTTTAATATTGGTCACGGTCAATGTCAAAAAGCCCTTATCTTCAATCTAGGTGTTTCTGCGTGCTGCGCCGGCCAAAAGAGTGCCCGGCTGAAAACGACAACGCAGGCATGTCGGGTGCCACTCTCTGCACCTGCACAGAAAGTTTTGAGCAGATATCTCCTTTTATTCGGCCGGAATTGCAAGATGTTTGTGCATCTTCTATGTTCGTCGCGGTCAATGGCAAAAGGCGCTTATCTTCAATCTAGGTGTTTCTGCGTGCTGCGCCGGCCCAAAGAGTGCCCGGCGGAAAACGACAACGCAGGCATGTCGGGTGCCACTCTCTGCACCTGCACAGAAAGTTTTGAGCAGATATCTCCTTTTATTCGGCCGGAATTGCAAGATGTTTGTGCATCTTCTATGTTCGTCGCGGTCAATGGCAAAAGGCGCTTATCTTCAATCTAGGTGTTTCTGCGTGCTGCTCCGGCCCAAAGAGTGCCCGGCGGAAAACGACGACGCAGGCATGTCGAGTACCACTGTCTACACCTGCACAGAAAGTTTTGAGCAGATATCTCCTTCTATTCGGCCGGAATTGCAAGAAGTTTGTGCATCTTCTATGTTCGTCGCGGTCAATGGCAAAAGGCGCTTATCTTCAATCTAGGTGTTTCTGCGTGCTGCGCCGGCCCAAAGAGTGCCCGGCGGAAAACGACAACGCAGGCATGTCGGGTGCCACTGTCTGCACCTGCACAGAAAGTTGTGAGCAGATATCTCCTTCCGTTCGGCCGGAATTGAAATAAGTTTGTGCATCTTCAATGTTGGTCGCGGTCAATGACAAAAAGGCCCTTATCTTCAATCTAGGTGTTTCTGCGTGCTGCTCCGGCCCAAAGAGTGCCCGGCTGAAAACGACAACGCAGGCATGTCGGGTGCCACTGTCTGCACCTGCACAGAATGTTTTGAGCAGATATCTTCTTTCGTTCGGCCGGAATTGCAAGACGTTTGTGCATCTCCAATATTGGTCACGGTCAATGTCAAAAAGCTCTTATCTGCAATCTAGGTGTTTCGGCGTGCTGCGCCGGCCCAAAGAGTGCCCGGCTGAAAACGACAACGCAGGCATGTCGGGTGCCACTGTCTGCACCTGCACAGAAAGTTTTGAGCAGATATCTCCTTCCATTCGGCCGGAATTGCAAGAAGTTTGTGCATCTTCTATGTTCGTCGCGGTCAATGGCAAAAGGCGCTTATCTTCAATCTAGGTGTTTCTGCGTGCTGCGCCGGCCCAAAGAGTGCCCGGCGGAAAACGACAACGCAGGCATGTCGGGTGCCACTGTCTGCACTTGCACAGAAAGTTTTGAGCAGATATCTCCTTCCATTCGGCCGGGATTGCAAGAAGTTTGTGCATCTTCTATGTTCGTCGCGGTCAATGGCAAAAGGCGCTTATCTTCAATCTAGGTGTTTCTGCGTGCTGCTCCAGCCCAAAGAGTGCTAGGCGGAAAACGACAACGCAGGCATGTCGGGTGCCACTGTCTACACTTGCACAGAAAGTTTTGAGCAGATATCTCCTTCCATTCGGCCGGGATTGCAAGAAGTTTGTGCATCTTCTATGTTCGTCGCGGTCAATGGCAAAAGGCGCTTATCTTCAATCTAGGTGTTTCTGCGTGCTGCGCCGGCCCAAAGAGTGCCCGGCGGAAAACGACAACGCAGGCATGTCGGGTGCCACTGTCTGCACCTGCACAGAAAGTTGTGAGCAGATATCTCCTTCCGTTCGGCCGGAATTGAAATAAGTTTGTGCATCTTCAATGTTGGTCGCGGTCAATGACAAAAAGGCGCTTATCTTCAATCTAGGTGTTTCTGCGTGCTGCTCCGGCCCAAAGAGTGCCCGGCTGAAAACGACAACGCAGGCATGTCGGGTGCCACTGTCTGCACCTGCACAGAATGTTTTGAGCAGATATCTTCTTTCGTTCGGCCGGAATTGCAAGACGTTTGTGCATCTCCAATATTGGTCACGGTCAATGTCAAAAAGCTCTTATCTGCAATCTAGGTTTTTCGGCGTGCTGCGCCGGCCCAAAGAGTGCCCGGCTGAAAACGACAACGCAGGCATGTCGGGTGCCACTGTCTGCACCTGCACAGAAAGTTTTGAGCAGATATCTCCTTCCATTCGGCCGGAATTGCAAGAAGTTTGTGCATCTTCTATGTTCGTCGCGGTCAATGGCAAAAGGCGCTTATCTTCAATCTAGGTGTTTCTGCGTGCTGCGCCGGCCCAAAGAGTGCCCGGCGGAAAACGACAACGCAGGCATGTCGGGTGCCACTGTCTGCACTTGCACAGAAAGTTTTGAGCAGATATCTCCTTCCATTCGGCCGGGATTGCAAGAAGTTTGTGCATCTTCTATGTTCGTCGCGGTCAATGGCAAAAGGCGCTTATCTTCAATCTAGGTGTTTCTGCGTGCTGCTCCGGCCCAAACAGTGCTCGGCGGAAAACGACAACGCAGGCATGTCGGGTGCCACTGTCTACACCTGCACAGAAAGTTTTGAGCAGATATCTCCTTCCATTCGGCCGGAATTGCAAGAAGTTTGTGCATCTTCTATGTTCGTCGCGGTCAATGACAAAAAGGCGCTTATCTTCAATCTAGGTGTTTCAGCGTGCTGCTCCGGCCCAAAGAGTGCCCGGCTGAAAACGACAACGCAGGCATGTCGGGTGCCACTCTCTGCACCTGCACAGAAAGTTGTGAGCAGATATCTCCTTCCATTCGGCCGGAATTGCAAGACGTTTGTGCATCTTCCATATTGGTCACGGTCAATGTCAAAAAGCCCTTATCTGCAATCTAGGTGTTTCTGCGTGCTGCACCGGCCCAAAGAGTGCCCGGCGGAAAACGACAACGCAGGCATGTCGGGTGCCACTGTCTACACCTGCACAGAAAATTGTGAGCAGATATCTCCTTCCGTTCGGCCGGAATTGAAAGAAGTTTGTGCATCTTCAATGTTGTTCGCGGTCAATGACAAAAAGACGCTTATCTTCAATCTAGGTGTTTCTGCGTGCTGATCCGGCCCAAAGAGTGCCCGGCTGAAAACGACAACGCAGGCATGTCGGGTGCCACTGTCTGCACCTGCACAGAATGTTTTGAGCAGATATCTTCTTTCGTTCGGCCGGAATTGCAAGAAGTTTGTGCATCTTCTATGTTCGTCGCGGTCAATGGCAAAAGGCGCTTTATCTTCAATCTAGGTGTTTCTGCGTGCTGCTCCGGCCCAAAGAGTGCCCGGCGGAAAACGACAACGCACGCATGTCGGGTGCCACTGTCTACACTTGCACAGAAAGTTTTAAGCAGATATCTCCTTCCATTCGGCCGGGATTGCAAGAAGTTTGTGCATCTTCTATGTTCGTCGCGGTCAATGGCAAAAGGCGCTTATCTTCAATCTAGGTGTTTCTGCGTGCTGCGCCGGCCCAAAGAGTGCCCGGCAGAAAACGACAACGCAGGCATGTCGGGTGCCACTGTCTGCACCTGCACAGAAAGTTGTGAGCAGATATCTCCTTCCATTCAGCCGGAATTGCAAGACGTTTGTGCATCTTCAATATTGGTCACGGTCAATGTCAAAAAGCCCTTATCTGGAATCTAGGTGTTTCTGCGTGCTGCGCCGGCCCAATGAGTGCCCGGCTGAAAACGACAACGCAGGCATGTCGGGTGCCACTGTCTGCACCAGCTCAGAAAGTTTTGAGCAGATATCTCCTTCCATTCGGCCGGAATTGCAAGACGTTTGTGCATCTTCTATGTTCGTCGCGGTCAATGGCAAAAGGCGCTTATCTTCAATCTAGGTGTTTCTGCGTGCTGCTCCGGCCCAAAGAGTGCCCGGCGGAAAACGACAACGCAGGCATGTCGAGTGCCACTGTCTACAACTGCACAGAAAGTTTTGAGCAGATATCTCCTTCTATTCGGCCGGAATTGCAAGAAGTTTGTGCATCTTCTATGTTCGTCGCGGTCAATGGCAAAAGGCGCTTATCTTCAATCTAGGTGTTTCTGCGTGCTGCGCCGGCCCAAAGAGTGCCCGGCGGAAAACGACAACGCAGGCATGTCGGGTGCCACTGTCTACACCTGCACAGAAAATTGTGAGCAGATATCTCCTTCCGTTCGGCCGGAATTGAAAGAAGTTTGTGCATCTTCAATGTTGGTCGCGGTCAATGACAAAAAGACGCTTATCTTCAATCTAGGTGTTTCTGCGTGCTGCTCCGGCCCAAAGAGTGCCCGGCTGAAAACGACAACGCAGGCATGTCGGGTGCCACTGTCTGCACCTGCACAGAATGTTTTGAGCAGATATCTTCTTTCGTTCGGCCGGAATTGCAAGAAGTTTGTGCATCTTCTATGTTCGTCGCGGTCAATGGCAAAAGGCGCTTATCTTCAATCTAGGTGTTTCTGCGTGCTGCTCCGGCCCAAAGAGTGCCCGGCGGAAAACGACAACGCAGGCATGTCGGGTGCCACTGTCTACACTTGCACAGAAAGTTTTAAGCAGATATCTCCTTCCATTCGGCCGGGATTGCAAGAAGTTTGTGCATCTTCTATGTTCGTCGCGGTCAATGGCAAAAGGTGCTTATCTTCAATCTAGGTGTTTCTGCGTGCTGCGCCGGCCCAAAGAGTGCCCGGCGGAAAACGACAACGCAGGCATGTCGAGTGCCACTGTCTACACCTGCACAGAAAGTTTTGAGCAGATATCTCCTTCTATTCCGCCGGAATTGCAAGAAGTTTGTGCATCTTCTATGTTCGTCGCGGTCAATGGCAAAAGGCGCTTATCTTCAATCCAGGTGTTTCTGCGTGCTGCACCGGCCCAAAGAGTGCCCGGCGGAAAACGACAACGCAGGCATGTCGGGTGCCACTGTCTGCACCTGCACAGAAAGTTGTGAGCAGATATCTCCTTCCTTTCGGCCGGAATTGAAAGAAGTTTGTGCATCTTCAATGTTGGTCGCGGTCAATGACAAAAAGGCGCTTATCTTCAATCTAGGTGTTTCTGCGTGCTGCTCCGGCCCAAAGAGTGCCCGGCTGAAAACGACAATGCAGGCATGTCGGGTGCCACTGTCTACACCTGCACAGAAAGCTGTGAGCAGATATCTCCTTCCGTTCGGCCGGAATTGCCAGACGTTTGTGCATCTTCAATATTGGTCACGTTCAATGTCAAAAAGCCCTTATCTGCAATCTAGGTGTTTCTGCGTGCTGCGCCGGCCCAAAGAGTGCCCGGCTGAAAACGACAACGCAGGCATGTCGGGTGCCACTCTCTGCACCTGCACAGAAAGTTGTGAGCAGATATCTCCTTCCATTCGGCCGGAATTGCAAGACGTTTGTGCATCTTCCATATTGGTCACGGTCAATGTCAAAAAGCCCTTATCTGCAATCTAGGTGTTTCTGCGTGCTGCGCCGGCCCAAAGAGTGCCCGGCTGAAAACGACAACGCAGGCATGTCGGGTGCCACTGTCTGCACCAGCTCAGAAAGTTTTGAGCAGATATCTCCTTCCATTCGGCCGGAATTGCAAGATGTTTGTGCATCTTCTATGTTCGTCGCGGTCAATGGCAAAAGGCGCTTATCTTCAATCTAGGTGTTTCTGCGTGCTGCGCCGGCCCAAAGAGTGCCCGGCGGAAAACGACAACGCAGGCATGTCGGGTGCCACTGTCTACACTTGCACAGAAAGTTTTAAGCAGATATCTCCTTCCATTCGGCCGGGATTGCAAGAAGTTTGTGCATCTTCTATGTTCGTCGCGGTCAATGGCAAAAGGCGCTTATCTTCAATCTAGGTGTTTCTGCGTGCTGCGCCGGCCCAAAGAGTGCCCGGCGGAAAACGACAACGCAGGCATGTCGAGTGCCACTGTCTACACCTGCACAGAAAGTTTTGAGCAGATATCTCCTTCTATTCCGCCGGAATTGCAAGAAGTTTGTGCATCTTCTATGTTCGTCGCGGTCAATGGCAAAAGGCGCTTATCTTCAATCTAGGTGTTTCTGCGTGCTGCGCCGGCCCAAAGAGTGCCCGGCGGAAAACGACAACGCAGGCATGTCGGGTGCCACTGTCTGCACCTGCACAGAAAGTTGTGAGCAGATATCTCCTTCCGTTCGGCCGGAATTGAAAGAAGTTTGTGCATCTTCAATGTTGGTCGTGGTCAATGACAAAAAGGCGCTTATCTTCAATCTAGGTGTTTCTGCGTGCTGCTCCGGCCCAAAGAGTGCCCGGCTGAAAACGACAATGCAGGCATGTCGGGTGCCACTGTCTGCACCTGCACAGAAAGTTTTGAGCAGATATCTTCTTTCGTTCGGCCGGAATTGCAAGACGTTTGTGCATCTTTAATATTGGTCACGGTCAATGTCAAAAAGCCCTTATCTTCAATCTAGGTGTTTCTGCGTGCTGCGCCGGCCAAAAGAGTGCCCGGCTGAAAACGACAACGCAGGCATGTCGGGTGCCACTCTCTGCACCTGCACAGAAAGTTTTGAGCAGATATCTCCTTTTATTCGGCCGGAATTGCAAGATGTTTGTGCATCTTCTATGTTCGTCGCGGTCAATGGCAAAAGGCGCTTATCTTCAATCTAGGTGTTTCTGCGTGCTGCTCCGGCCCAAAGAGTGCCCGGCGGAAAACGACAACGCAGGCATGTCGAGTGCCACTGTCTACACCTGCACAGAAAGTTTTGAGCAGATATCTCCTTCTATTCGGCCGGAATTGCAAGAAGTTTGTGCATCTTCTATGTTCGTCGCGGTCAATGGCAAAAGGCGCTTATCTTCAATCTAGGTGTTTCTGCGTGCTGCGCCGGCCCAAAGAGTGCCCGGCGGAAAACGACAACGCAGGCATGTCGGGTGCCACTGTCTGCACCTGCACAGAAAGTTGTGAGCAGATATCTCCTTCCGTTCGGCCGGAATTGAAATAAGTTTGTGCATCTTCAATGTTGGTCGCGGTCAATGACAAAAAGGCGCTTATCTTCAATCTAGGTGTTTCTGCGTGCTGCTCCGGCCCAAAGAGTGCCCGGCTGAAAACGACAACGCAGGCATGTCGGGTGCCACTGTCTGCACCTGCACAGAATGTTTTGAGCAGATATCTTCTTTCGTTCGGCCGGAATTGCAAGACGTTTGTGCATCTCCAATATTGGTCACGGTCAATGTCAAAAAGCTCTTATCTGCAATCTAGGTGTTTCGGCGTGCTGCGCCGGCCCAAAGAGTGCCCGGCTGAAAACGACAACGCAGGCATGTCGGGTGCCACTGTCTGCACCTGCACAGAAAGTTTTGAGCAGATATCTCCTTCCATTCGGCCGGAATTGCAAGAAGTTTGTGCATCTTCTATGTTCGTCGCGGTCAATGGCAAAAGGCGCTTATCTTCAATCTAGGTGTTTCTGCGTGCTGCGCCGGCCCAAAGAGTGCCCGGCGGAAAACGACAACGCAGGCATGTCGGGTGCCACTGTCTGCACTTGCACAGAAAGTTTTGAGCAGATATCTCCTTCCATTCGGCCGGGATTGCAAGAAGTTTGTGCATCTTCTATGTTCGTCGCGGTCAATGGCAAAAGGCGCTTATCTTCAATCTAGGTGTTTCTGCGTGCTGCTCCAGCCCAAAGAGTGCTAGGCGGAAAACGACAACGCAGGCATGTCGGGTGCCACTGTCTACACTTGCACAGAAAGTTTTGAGCAGATATCTCCTTCCATTCGGCCGGGATTGCAAGAAGTTTGTGCATCTTCTATGTTCGTCGCGGTCAATGGCAAAAGGCGCTTATCTTCAATCTAGGTGTTTCTGCGTGCTGCTCCGGCCCAAAGAGTGCCCGGCTGAAAACGACAACGCAGGCATGTCGGGTGCCACTGTCTGCACCTGCACAGAAAGTTTTGAGCAGATATCTTCTTTCATTCGGCCGGAATTGCAAGACGTTTGTGCATCTTCAATATTGGTCACGGTCAATGTCAAAAAGCCCTTATCTGCAATCTAGGTGTTTCTGCGTACTGCGCCGGCCCAAAGAGTGCCCGGCTGAAAACGACAACGCAGGCATGTCGGGTGCCACTGTCTGCACCAGCTCAGAAAGTTTTGAGCAGATATCTCCTTCCATTCGGCCGGAATTGCAAGATGTTTGTGCATCTTCTATGTTCGTCGCGGTCAATGGCAAAAGGCGCTTATCTTCAATCTAGGTGTTTCTGCGTGCTGCTCCGGCCCAAACAGTGCTCGGCGGAAAACGACAACGCAGGCATGTCGGGTGCCACTGTCTACACCTGCACAGAAAGTTTTGAGCAGATATCTCCTTCCATTCGGCCGGAATTGCAAGAAGTTTGTGCATCTTCTATGTTCGTCGCGGTCAATGACAAAAAGGCGCTTATCTTCAATCTAGGTGTTTCAGCGTGCTGCTCCGGCCCAAAGAGTGCCCGGCTGAAAACGACAACGCAGGCATGTCGGGTGCCACTCTCTGCACCTGCACAGAAAGTTGTGAGCAGATATCTCCTTCCATTCGGCCGGAATTGCAAGACGTTTGTGCATCTTCCATATTGGTCACGGTCAATGTCAAAAAGCCCTTATCTGCAATCTAGGTGTTTCTGCGTGCTGCACCGGCCCAAAGAGTGCCCGGCGGAAAACGACAACGCAGGCATGTCGGGTGCCACTGTCTACACCTGCACAGAAAATTGTGAGCAGATATCTCCTTCCGTTCAACCGGAATTGAAAGAAGTTTGTGCATCTTCAATGTTGGTCGCGGTCAATGACAAAAAGACGCTTATCTTCAATCTAGGTGTTTCTGCGTGCTGATCCGGCCCAAAGAGTGCCCGGCTGAAAACGACAACGCAGGCATGTCGGGTGCCACTGTCTGCACCTGCACAGAATGTTTTGAGCAGATATCTTCTTTCGTTCGGCCGGAATTGCAAGAAGTTTGTGCATCTTCTATGTTCGTCGCGGTCAATGGCAAAAGGCGCTTATCTTCAATCTAGGTGTTTCTGCGTGCTGCTCCGGCCCAAAGAGTGCCCGGCGGAAAACGACAACGCACGCATGTCGGGTGCCACTGTCTACACTTGCACAGAAAGTTTTAAGCAGATATCTCCTTCCATTCGGCCGGGATTGCAAGAAGTTTGTGCATCTTCTATGTTCGTCGCGGTCAATGGCAAAAGGCGCTTATCTTCAATCTAGGTGTTTCTGCGTGCTGCGCCGGCCCAAAGAGTGCCCGGCAGAAAACGACAACGCAGGCATGTCGGGTGCCACTGTCTGCACCTGCACAGAAAGTTGTGAGCAGATATCTCCTTCTATTCCGCCGGAATTGCAAGAAGTTTGTGCATCTTCTATGTTCGTCGCGGTCAATGGCAAAAGGCGCTTATCTTCAATCCAGGTGTTTCTGCGTGCTGCGCCGGCCCAAAGAGTGCCCGGCGGAAAACGACAACGCAGGCATGTCGGGTGCCACTGTCTGCACCTGCACAGAAAGTTGTGAGCAGATATCTCCTTCCTTTCGGCCGGAATTGAAAGAAGTTTGTGCATCTTCAATGTTGGTCGCGGTCAATGACAAAAAGGCGCTTATCTTCAATCTAGGTGTTTCTGCGTGCTGCTCCGGCCCAAAGAGTGCCCGGCTGAAAACGACAATGCAGGCATGTCGGGTGCCACTGTCTACACCTGCACAGAAAGCTGTGAGCAGATATCTCCTTCCGTTCGGCCGGAATTGCCAGACGTTTGTGCATCTTCAATATTGGTCACGTTCAATGTCAAAAAGCCCTTATCTGCAATCTAGGTGTTTCTGCGTGCTGCGCCGGCCCAAAGAGTGCCCGGCTGAAAACGACAACGCAGGCATGTCGGGTGCCACTCTCTGCACCTGCACAGAAAGTTGTGAGCAGATATCTCCTTCCATTCGGCCGGAATTGCAAGACGTTTGTGCATCTTCCATATTGGTCACTGTCAATGTCAAAAAGCCCTTATCTGCAATCTAGGTGTTTCTGCGTGCTGCGCCGGCCCAAAGAGTGCCCGGCTGAAAACGACAACGCAGGCATGTCGGGTGCCACTGTCTGCACCAGCTCAGAAAGTTTTGAGCAGATATCTCCTTCCATTCGGCCGGAATTGCAAGATGTTTGTGCATCTTCTATGTTCGTCGCGGTCAATGGCAAAAGGCGCTTATCTTCAATCTAGGTGTTTCTGCGTGCTGCGCCGGCCCAAAGAGTGCCCGGCGGAAAACGACAACGCAGGCATGTCGGGTGCCACTGTCTACACTTGCACAGAAAGTTTTAAGCAGATATCTCCTTCCATTCGGCCGGGATTGCAAGAAGTTTGTGCATCTTCTATGTTCGTCGCGGTCAATGGCAAAAGGCGCTTATCTTCAATCTAGGTGTTTCTGCGTGCTGCGCCGGCCCAAAGAGTGCCCGGCGGAAAACGACAACGCAGGCATGTCGAGTGCCACTGTCTACACCTGCACAGAAAGTTTTGAGCAGATATCTCCTTCTATTCCGCCGGAATTGCAAGAAGTTTGTGCATCTTCTATGTTCGTCGCGGTCAATGGCAAAAGGCGCTTATCTTCAATCTAGGTGTTTCTGCGTGCTGCGCCGGCCCAAAGAGTGCCCGGCGGAAAACGACAACGCAGGCATGTCGGGTGCCACTGTCTGCACCTGCACAGAAAGTTGTGAGCAGATATCTCCTTCCGTTCGGCCGGAATTGAAAGAAGTTTGTGCATCTTCAATGTTGGTCGCGGTCAATGACAAAAAGGCGCTTATCTTCAATCTAGGTGTTTCTGCGTGCTGCTCCGGCCCAAAGAGTGCCCGGCTGAAAACGACAATGCAGGCATGTCGGGTGCCACTGTCTGCACCTGCACAGAAAGTTTTGAGCAGATATCTTCTTTCGTTCGGCCGGAATTGCAAGACGTTTGTGCATCTTTAATATTGGTCACGGTCAATGTCAAAAAGCCCTTATCTTCAATCTAGGTGTTTCTGCGTGCTGCGCCGGCCAAAAGAGTGCCCGGCTGAAAACGACAACGCAGGCATGTCGGGTGCCACTCTCTGCACCTGCACAGAAAGTTTTGAGCAGATATCTCCTTTTATTCGGCCGGAATTGCAAGATGTTTGTGCATCTTCTATGTTCGTCGCGGTCAATGGCAAAAGGCGCTTATCTTCAATCTAGGTGTTTCTGCGTGCTGCTCCGGCCCAAAGAGTGCCCGGCGGAAAACGACAACGCAGGCATGTCGAGTACCACTGTCTACACCTGCACAGAAAGTTTTGAGCAGATATCTCCTTCTATTCGGCCGGAATTGCAAGAAGTTTGTGCATCTTCTATGTTCGTCGCGGTCAATGGCAAAAGGCGCTTATCTTCAATCTAGGTGTTTCTGCGTGCTGCGCCGGCCCAAAGAGTGCCCGGCGGAAAACGACAACGCAGGCATGTCGGGTGCCACTGTCTGCACCTGCACAGAAAGTTGTGAGCAGATATCTCCTTCCGTTCGGCCGGAATTGAAATAAGTTTGTGCATCTTCAATGTTGGTCGCGGTCAATGACAAAAAGGCGCTTATCTTCAATCTAGGTGTTTCTGCGTGCTGCTCCGGCCCAAAGAGTGCCCGGCTGAAAACGACAACGCAGGCATGTCGGGTGCCACTGTCTGCACCTGCACAGAATGTTTTGAGCAGATATCTTCTTTCGTTCGGCCGGAATTGCAAGACGTTTGTGCATCTCCAATATTGGTCACGGTCAATGTCAAAAAGCTCTTATCTGCAATCTAGGTGTTTCGGCGTGCTGCGCCGGCCCAAAGAGTGCCCGGCTGAAAACGACAACGCAGGCATGTCGGGTGCCACTGTCTGCACCTGCACAGAAAGTTTTGAGCAGATATCTCCTTCCATTCGGCCGGAATTGCAAGAAGTTTGTGCATCTTCTATGTTCGTCGCGGTCAATGGCAAAAGGCGCTTATCTTCAATCTAGGTGTTTCTGCGTGCTGCGCCGGCCCAAAGAGTGCCCGGCGGAAAACGACAACGCAGGCATGTCGGGTGCCACTGTCTGCACTTGCACAGAAAGTTTTGAGCAGATATCTCCTTCCATTCGGCCGGGATTGCAAGAAGTTTGTGCATCTTCTATGTTCGTCGCGGTCAATGGCAAAAGGCGCTTATCTTCAATCTAGGTGTTTCTGCGTGCTGCTCCAGCCCAAAGAGTGCTAGGCGGAAAACGACAACGCAGGCATGTCGGGTGCCACTGTCTACACTTGCACAGAAAGTTTTGAGCAGATATCTCCTTCCATTCGGCCGGGATTGCAAGAAGTTTGTGCATCTTCTATGTTCGTCGCGGTCAATGGCAAAAGGCGCTTATCTTCAATCTAGGTGTTTCTGCGTGCTGCGCCGGCCCAAAGAGTGCCCGGCGGAAAACGACAACGCAGGCATGTCGGGTGCCACTGTCTGCACCTGCACAGAAAGTTGTGAGCAGATATCTCCTTCCGTTCGGCCGGAATTGAAATAAGTTTGTGCATCTTCAATGTTGGTCGCGGTCAATGACAAAAAGGCGCTTATCTTCAATCTAGGTGTTTCTGCGTGCTGCTCCGGCCCAAAGAGTGCCCGGCTGAAAACGACAACGCAGGCATGTCGGGTGCCACTGTCTGCACCTGCACAGAATGTTTTGAGCAGATATCTTCTTTCGTTCGGCCGGAATTGCAAGACGTTTGTGCATCTCCAATATTGGTCACGGTCAATGTCAAAAAGCTCTTATCTGCAATCTAGGTGTTTCGGCGTGCTGCGCCGGCCCAAAGAGTGCCCGGCTGAAAACGACAACGCAGGCATGTCGGGTGCCACTGTCTGCACCTGCACAGAAAGTTTTGAGCAGATATCTCCTTCCATTCGGCCGGAATTGCAAGAAGTTTGTGCATCTTCTATGTTCGTCGCGGTCAATGGCAAAAGGCGCTTATCTTCAATCTAGGTGTTTCTGCGTGCTGCGCCGGCCCAAAGAGTGCCCGGCGGAAAACGACAACGCAGGCATGTCGGGTGCCACTGTCTGCACTTGCACAGAAAGTTTTGAGCAGATATCTCCTTCCATTCGGCCGGGATTGCAAGAAGTTTGTGCATCTTCTATGTTCGTCGCGGTCAATGGCAAAAGGCGCTTATCTTCAATCTAGGTGTTTCTGCGTGCTGCTCCAGCCCAAAGAGTGCTAGGCGGAAAACGACAACGCAGGCATGTCGGGTGCCACTGTCTACACTTGCACAGAAAGTTTTGAGCAGATATCTCCTTCCATTCGGCCGGGATTGCAAGAAGTTTGTGCATCTTCTATGTTCGTCGCGGTCAATGGCAAAAGGCGCTTATCTTCAATCTAGGTGTTTCTGCGTGCTGCTCCGGCCCAAAGAGTGCCCGGCTGAAAACGACAACGCAGGCATGTCGGGTGCCACTGTCTGCACCTGCACAGAAAGTTTTGAGCAGATATCTTCTTTCATTCGGCCGGAATTGCAAGACGTTTGTGCATCTTCAATATTGGTCACGGTCAATGTCAAAAAGCCCTTATCTGCAATCTAGGTGTTTCTGCGTACTGCGCCGGCCCAAAGAGTGCCCGGCTGAAAACGACAACGCAGGCATGTCGGGTGCCACTGTCTGCACCAGCTCAGAAAGTTTTGAGCAGATATCTCCTTCCATTCGGCCGGAATTGCAAGATGTTTGTGCATCTTCTGTTCGTCGCGGTCAATGGCAAAAGGCGCTTATCTTCAATCTAGGTGTTTCTGCGTGCTGCTCCGGCCCAAACAGAGCTCGGCGGAAAACGACAACGCAGGCATGTCGGGTGCCACTGTCTACACCTGCACAGAAAGTTTTGAGCAGATATCTCCTTCCATTCGGCCGGAATTGCAAGAAGTTTGTGCATCTTCTATGTTCGTCGCGGTCAATGACAAAAAGGCGCTTATCTTCAATCTAGGTGTTTCAGCGTGCTGCTCCGGCCCAAAGAGTGCCCGGCTGAAAACGACAACGCAGGCATGTCGGGTGCCACTCTCTGCACCTGCACAGAAAGTTGTGAGCAGATATCTCCTTCCATTCGGCCGGAATTGCAAGACGTTTGTGCATCTTCCATATTGGTCACGGTCAATGTCAAAAAGCCCTTATCTGCAATCTAGGTGTTTCTGCGTGCTGCACCGACCCAAAGAGTGCCCGGCGGAAAACGACAACGCAGGCATGTCGGGTGCCACTGTCTACACCTGCACAGAAAATTGTGAGCAGATATCTCCTTCCGTTCGGCCGGAATTGAAAGAAGTTTGTGCATCTTCAATGTTGGTCGCGGTCAATGACAAAAAGACGCTTATCTTCAATATAGGTGTTTCTGCGTGCTGATCCGGCCCAAAGAGTGCCCGGCTGAAAACGACAACGCAGGCATGTCGGGTGCCACTGTCTGCACCTGCACAGAATGTTTTGAGCAGATATCTTCTTTCGTTCGGCCGGAATTGCAAGAAGTTTGTGCATCTTCTATGTTCGTCGCGGTCAATGGCAAAAGGCGCTTATCTTCAATCTAGGTGTTTCTGCGTGCTGCTCCGGCCCAAAGAGTGCCCGGCGGAACACGACAACGCAGGCATGTCGGGTGCCACTGTCTACACTTGCACAGAAAGTTTTAAGCAGATATCTCCTTCCATTCGGCCGGGATTGCAAGAAGTTTGTGCATCTTCTATGTTCGTCGCGGTCAATGGCAAAAGGCGCTTATCTTCAATCTAGGTGTTTCTGCGTGCTGCGCCGGCCCAAAGAGTGCCCGGCAGAAAACGACAACGCAGGCATGTCGGGTGCCACTGTCTGCACCTGCACAGAAAGTTGTGAGCAGATATCTCCTTCCATTCAGCCGGAATTGCAAGACGTTTGTGCATCTTCAATATTGGTCACGGTCAATGTCAAAAAGCCCTTATCTGGAATCTAGGTGTTTCTGCGTGCTGCGCCGGCCCAATGAGTGCCCGGCTGAAAACGACAACGCAGGCATGTCGGGTGCCACTGTCTGCACCAGCTCAGAAAGTTTTGAGCAGATATCTCCTTCCATTCGGCCGGAATTGCAAGACGTTTGTGCATCTTCTATGTTCGTCGCGGTCAATGGCAAAAGGCGCTTATCTTCAATCTAGGTGTTTCTGCGTGCTGCTCCGGCCCAAAGAGTGCCCGGCGGAAAACGACAACGCAGGCATGTCGAGTGCCACTGTCTACAACTGCACAGAAAGTTTTGAGCAGATATCTCCTTCTATTCGGCCGGAATTGCAAGAAGTTTGTGCATCTTCTATGTTCGTCGCGGTCAATGGCAAAAGGCGCTTATCTTCAATCTAGGTGTTTCTGCGTGCTGCGCCGGCCCAAAGAGTGCCCGGCGGAAAACGACAACGCAGGCATGTCGGGTGCCACTGTCTACACCTGCACAGAAAATTGTGAGCAGATATCTCCTTCCGTTCGGCCGGAATTGAAAGAAGTTTGTGCATCTTCAATGTTGGTCGCGGTCAATGACAAAAAGACGCTTATCTTCAATCTAGGTGTTTCTGCGTGCTGCTCCGGCCCAAAGAGTGCCCGGCTGAAAACGACAACGCAGGCATGTCGGGTGCCACTGTCTGCACCTGCACAGAATGTTTTGAGCAGATATCTTCTTTCGTTCGGCCGGAATTGCAAGAAGTTTGTGCATCTTCTATGTTCGTCGCGGTCAATGGCAAAAGGCGCTTATCTTCAATCTAGGTGTTTCTGCGTGCTGCTCCGGCCCAAAGAGTGCCCGGCGGAAAACGACAACGCAGGCATGTCGGGTGCCACTGTCTACACTTGCACAGAAAGTTTTAAGCAGATATCTCCTTCCATTCGGCCGGGATTGCAAGAAGTTTGTGCATCTTCTATGTTCGTCGCGGTCAATGGCAAAAGGCGCTTATCTTCAATCCAGGTGTTTCTGCGTGCTGCACCGGCCCAAAGAGTGCCCGGCGGAAAACGACAACGCAGGCATGTCGGGTGCCACTGTCTGCACCTGCACAGAAAGTTGTGAGCAGATATCTCCTTCCTTTCGGCCGGAATTGAAAGAAGTTTGTGCATCTTCAATGTTGGTCGCGGTCAATGACAAAAAGGCGCTTATCTTCAATCTAGGTGTTTCTGCGTGCTGCTCCGGCCCAAAGAGTGCCCGGCTGAAAACGACAATGCAGGCATGTCGGGTGCCACTGTCTACACCTGCACAGAAAGCTGTGAGCAGATATCTCCTTCCGTTCGGCCGGAATTGCCAGACGTTTGTGCATCTTCAATATTGGTCACGTTCAATGTCAAAAAGCCCTTATCTGCAATCTAGGTGTTTCTGCGTGCTGCGCCGGCCCAAAGAGTGCCCGGCTGAAAACGACAACGCAGGCATGTCGGGTGCCACTCTCTGCACCTGCACAGAAAGTTGTGAGCAGATATCTCCTTCCATTCGGCCGGAATTGCAAGACGTTTGTGCATCTTCCATATTGGTCACGGTCAATGTCAAAAAGCCCTTATCTGCAATCTAGGTGTTTCTGCGTGCTGCGCCGGCCCAAAGAGTGCCCGGCTGAAAACGACAACGCAGGCATGTCGGGTGCCACTGTCTGCACCAGCTCAGAAAGTTTTGAGCAGATATCTCCTTCCATTCGGCCGGAATTGCAAGATGTTTGTGCATCTTCTATGTTCGTCGCGGTCAATGGCAAAAGGCGCTTATCTTCAATCTAGGTGTTTCTGCGTGCTGCGCCGGCCCAAAGAGTGCCCGGCGGAAAACGACAACGCAGGCATGTCGGGTGCCACTGTCTACACTTGCACAGAAAGTTTTAAGCAGATATCTCCTTCCATTCGGCCGGGATTGCAAGAAGTTTGTGCATCTTCTATGTTCGTCGCGGTCAATGGCAAAAGGCGCTTATCTTCAATCTAGGTGTTTCTGCGTGCTGCGCCGGCCCAAAGAGTGCCCGGCGGAAAACGACAACGCAGGCATGTCGAGTGCCACTGTCTACACCTGCACAGAAAGTTTTGAGCAGATATCTCCTTCTATTCCGCCGGAATTGCAAGAAGTTTGTGCATCTTCTATGTTCGTCGCGGTCAATGGCAAAAGGCGCTTATCTTCAATCTAGGTGTTTCTGCGTGCTGCGCCGGCCCAAAGAGTGCCCGGCGGAAAACGACAACGCAGGCATGTCGGGTGCCACTGTCTGCACCTGCACAGAAAGTTGTGAGCAGATATCTCCTTCCGTTCGGCCGGAATTGAAAGAAGTTTGTGCATCTTCAATGTTGGTCGTGGTCAATGACAAAAAGGCGCTTATCTTCAATCTAGGTGTTTCTGCGTGCTGCTCCGGCCCAAAGAGTGCCCGGCTGAAAACGACAATGCAGGCATGTCGGGTGCCACTGTCTGCACCTGCACAGAAAGTTTTGAGCAGATATCTTCTTTCGTTCGGCCGGAATTGCAAGACGTTTGTGCATCTTTAATATTGGTCACGGTCAATGTCAAAAAGCCCTTATCTTCAATCTAGGTGTTTCTGCGTGCTGCGCCGGCCAAAAGAGTGCCCGGCTGAAAACGACAACGCAGGCATGTCGGGTGCCACTCTCTGCACCTGCACAGAAAGTTTTGAGCAGATATCTCCTTTTATTCGGCCGGAATTGCAAGATGTTTGTGCATCTTCTATGTTCGTCGCGGTCAATGGCAAAAGGCGCTTATCTTCAATCTAGGTGTTTCTGCGTGCTGCTCCGGCCCAAAGAGTGCCCGGCGGAAAACGACAACGCAGGCATGTCGAGTGCCACTGTCTACACCTGCACAGAAAGTTTTGAGCAGATATCTCCTTCTATTCGGCCGGAATTGCAAGAAGTTTGTGCATCTTCTATGTTCGTCGCGGTCAATGGCAAAAGGCGCTTATCTTCAATCTAGGTGTTTCTGCGTGCTGCGCCGGCCCAAAGAGTGCCCGGCGGAAAACGACAACGCAGGCATGTCGGGTGCCACTGTCTGCACCTGCACAGAAAGTTGTGAGCAGATATCTCCTTCCATTCGGCCGGAATTGAAATAAGTTTGTGCATCTTCAATGTTGGTCGCGGTCAATGACAAAAAGGCGCTTATCTTCAATCTAGGTGTTTCTGCGTGCTGCTCCGGCCCAAAGAGTGCCCGGCTGAAAACGACAACGCAGGCATGTCGGGTGCCACTGTCTGCACCTGCACAGAATGTTTTGAGCAGATATCTTCTTTCGTTCGGCCGGAATTGCAAGACGTTTGTGCATCTCCAATATTGGTCACGGTCAATGTCAAAAAGCTCTTATCTGCAATCTAGGTGTTTCGGCGTGCTGCGCCGGCCCAAAGAGTGCCCGGCTGAAAACGACAACGCAGGCATGTCGGGTGCCACTGTCTGCACCTGCACAGAAAGTTTTGAGCAGATATCTCCTTCCATTCGGCCGGAATTGCAAGAAGTTTGTGCATCTTCTATGTTCGTCGCGGTCAATGGCAAAAGGCGCTTATCTTCAATCTAGGTGTTTCTGCGTGCTGCGCCGGCCCAAAGAGTGCCCGGCGGAAAACGACAACGCAGGCATGTCGGGTGCCACTGTCTGCACTTGCACAGAAAGTTTTGAGCAGATATCTCCTTCCATTCGGCCGGGATTGCAAGAAGTTTGTGCATCTTCTATGTTCGTCGCGGTCAATGGCAAAAGGCGCTTATCTTCAATCTAGGTGTTTCTGCGTGCTGCTCCAGCCCAAAGAGTGCTAGGCGGAAAACGACAACGCAGGCATGTCGGGTGCCACTGTCTACACTTGCACAGAAAGTTTTGAGCAGATATCTCCTTCCATTCGGCCGGGATTGCAAGAAGTTTGTGCATCTTCTATGTTCGTCGCGGTCAATGGCAAAAGGCGCTTATCTTCAATCTAGGTGTTTCTGCGTGCTGCTCCGGCCCAAAGAGTGCCCGGCTGAAAACGACAACGCAGGCATGTCGGGTGCCACTGTCTGCACCTGCACAGAAAGTTTTGAGCAGATATCTTCTTTCATTCGGCCGGAATTGCAAGACGTTTGTGCATCTTCAATATTGGTCACGGTCAATGTCAAAAAGCCCTTATCTGCAATCTAGGTGTTTCTGCGTACTGCGCCGGCCCAAAGAGTGCCCGGCTGAAAACGACAACGCAGGCATGTCGGGTGCCACTGTCTGCACCAGCTCAGAAAGTTTTGAGCAGATATCTCCTTCCATTCGGCCGGAATTGCAAGATGTTTGTGCATCTTCTATGTTCGTCGCGGTCAATGGCAAAAGGCGCTTATCTTCAATCTAGGTGTTTCTGCGTGCTGCTCCGGCCCAAACAGTGCTCGGCGGAAAACGACAACGCAGGCATGTCGGGTGCCACTGTCTACACCTGCACAGAAAGTTTTGAGCAGATATCTCCTTCCATTCGGCCGGAATTGCAAGAAGTTTGTGCATCTTCTATGTTCGTCGCGGTCAATGACAAAAAGGCGCTTATCTTCAATCTAGGTGTTTCAGCGTGCTGCTCCGGCCCAAAGAGTGCCCGGCTGAAAACGACAACGCAGGCATGTCGGGTGCCACTCTCTGCACCTGCACAGAAAGTTGTGAGCAGATATCTCCTTCCATTCGGCCGGAATTGCAAGACGTTTGTGCATCTTCCATATTGGTCACGGTCAATGTCAAAAAGCCCTTATCTGCAATCTAGGTGTTTCTGCGTGCTGCACCGGCCCAAAGAGTGCCCGGCGGAAAACGACAACGCAGGCATGTCGGGTGCCACTGTCTACACCTGCACAGAAAATTGTGAGCAGATATCTCCTTCCGTTCGGCCGGAATTGAAAGAAGTTTGTGCATCTTCAATGTTGGTCGCGGTCAATGACAAAAAGACGCTTATCTTCAATCTAGGTGTTTCTGCGTGCTGATCCGGCCCAAAGAGTGCCCGGCTGAAAACGACAACGCAGGCATGTCGGGTGCCACTGTCTGCACCTGCACAGAATGTTTTGAGCAGATATCTTCTTTCGTTCGGCCGGAATTGCAAGAAGTTTGTGCATCTTCTATGTTCGTCGCGGTCAATGGCAAAAGGCGCTTATCTTCAATCTAGGTGTTTCTGCGTGCTGCTCCGGCCCAAAGAGTGCCCGGCGGAAAACGACAACGCACGCATGTCGGGTGCCACTGTCTACACTTGCACAGAAAGTTTTAAGCAGATATCTCCTTCCATTCGGCCGGGATTGCAAGAAGTTTGTGCATCTTCTATGTTCGTCGCGGTCAATGGCAAAAGGCGCTTATCTTCAATCTAGGTGTTTCTGCGTGCTGCGCCGGCCCAAAGAGTGCCCGGCAGAAAACGACAACGCAGGCATGTCGGGTGCCACTGTCTGCACCTGCACAGAAAGTTGTGAGCAGATATCTCCTTCTATTCCGCCGGAATTGCAAGAAGTTTGTGCATCTTCTATGTTCGTCGCGGTCAATGGCAAAAGGCGCTTATCTTCAATCCAGGTGTTTCTGCGTGCTGCGCCGGCCCAAAGAGTGCCCGGCGGAAAACGACAACGCAGGCATGTCGGGTGCCACTGTCTGCACCTGCACAGAAAGTTGTGAGCAGATATCTCCTTCCTTTTTGCCGGAATTGAAAGAAGTTTGTGCATCTTCAATGTTGGTCGCGGTCAATGACAAAAAGGCGCTTATCTTCAATCTAGGTGTTTCTGCGTGCTGCTCCGGCCCAAAGAGTGCCCGGCTGAAAACGACAATGCAGGCATGTCGGGTGCCACTGTCTACACCTGCACAGAAAGCTATGAGCAGATATCTCCTTCCGTTCGGCCGGAATTGCCAGACGTTTGTGCATCTTCAATATTGGTCACGTTCAATGTCAAAAAGCCCTTATCTGCAATCTAGGTGTTTCTGCGTGCTGCGCCGGCCCAAAGAGTGCCCGGCTGAAAACGACAACGCAGGCATGTCGGGTGCCACTCTCTGCACCTGCACAGAAAGTTGTGAGCAGATATCTCCTTCCATTCGGCCGGAATTGCAAGACGTTTGTGCATCTTCCATATTGGTCACGGTCAATGTCAAAAAGCCCTTATCTGCAATCTAGGTGTTTCTGCGTGCTGCGCCGGCCCAAAGAGTGCCCGGCTGAAAACGACAACGCAGGCATGTCGGGTGCCACTGTCTGCACCAGCTCAGAAAGTTTTGAGCAGATATCTCCTTCCATTCGGCCGGAATTGCAAGATGTTTGTGCATCTTCTATGTTCGTCGCGGTCAATGGCAAAAGGCGCTTATCTTCAATCTAGGTGTTTCTGCGTGCTGCGCCGGCCCAAAGAGTGCCCGGCGGAAAACGACAACGCAGGCATGTCGGGTGCCACTGTCTACACTTGCACAGAAAGTTTTAAGCAGATATCTCCTTCCATTCGGCCGGGATTGCAAGAAGTTTGTGCATCTTCTATGTTCGTCGCGGTCAATGGCAAAAGGCGCTTATCTTCAATCTAGGTGTTTCTGCGTGCTGCGCCGGCCCAAAGAGTGCCCGGCGGAAAACGACAACGCAGGCATGTCGAGTGCCACTGTCTACACCTGCACAGAAAGTTTTGAGCAGATATCTCCTTCTATTCCGCCGGAATTGCAAGAAGTTTGTGCATCTTCTATGTTCGTCGCGGTCAATGGCAAAAGGCGCTTATCTTCAATCTAGGTGTTTCTGCGTGCTGCGCCGGCCCAAAGAGTGCCCGGCGGAAAACGACAACGCAGGCATGTCGGGTGCCACTGTCTGCACCTGCACAGAAAGTTGTGAGCAGATATCTCCTTCCGTTCGGCCGGAATTGAAAGAAGTTTGTGCATCTTCAATGTTGGTCGCGGTCAATGACAAAAAGGCGCTTATCTTCAATCTAGGTGTTTCTGCGTGCTGCTCCGGCCCAAAGAGTGCCCGGCTGAAAACGACAATGCAGGCATGTCGGGTGCCACTGTCTGCACCTGCACAGAAAGTTTTGAGCAGATATCTTCTTTCGTTCGGCCGGAATTGCAAGACGTTTGTGCATCTTTAATATTGGTCACGGTCAATGTCAAAAAGCCCTTATCTTCAATCTAGGTGTTTCTGCGTGCTGCGCCGGCCAAAAGAGTGCCCGGCTGAAAACGACAACGCAGGCATGTCGGGTGCCACTCTCTGCACCTGCACAGAAAGTTTTGAGCAGATATCTCCTTTTATTCGGCCGGAATTGCAAGATGTTTGTGCATCTTCTATGTTCGTCGCGGTCAATGGCAAAAGGCGCTTATCTTCAATCTAGGTGTTTCTGCGTGCTGCTCCGGCCCAAAGAGTGCCCGGCGGAAAACGACAACGCAGGCATGTCGAGTACCACTGTCTACACCTGCACAGAAAGTTTTGAGCAGATATCTCCTTCTATTCGGCCGGAATTGCAAGAAGTTTGTGCATCTTCTATGTTCGTCGCGGTCAATGGCAAAAGGCGCTTATCTTCAATCTAGGTGTTTCTGCGTGCTGCGCCGGCCCAAAGAGTGCCCGGCGGAAAACGACAACGCAGGCATGTCGGGTGCCACTGTCTGCACCTGCACAGAAAGTTGTGAGCAGATATCTCCTTCCGTTCGGCCGGAATTGAAATAAGTTTGTGCATCTTCAATGTTGGTCGCGGTCAATGACAAAAAGGCCCTTATCTTCAATCTAGGTGTTTCTGCGTGCTGCTCCGGCCCAAAGAGTGCCCGGCTGAAAACGACAACGCAGGCATGTCGGGTGCCACTGTCTGCACCTGCACAGAATGTTTTGAGCAGATATCTTCTTTCGTTCGGCCGGAATTGCAAGACGTTTGTGCATCTCCAATATTGGTCACGGTCAATGTCAAAAAGCTCTTATCTGCAATCTAGGTGTTTCGGCGTGCTGCGCCGGCCCAAAGAGTGCCCGGCTGAAAACGACAACGCAGGCATGTCGGGTGCCACTGTCTGCACCTGCACAGAAAGTTTTGAGCAGATATCTCCTTCCATTCGGCCGGAATTGCAAGAAGTTTGTGCATCTTCTATGTTCGTCGCGGTCAATGGCAAAAGGCGCTTATCTTCAATCTAGGTGTTTCTGCGTGCTGCGCCGGCCCAAAGAGTGCCCGGCGGAAAACGACAACGCAGGCATGTCGGGTGCCACTGTCTGCACTTGCACAGAAAGTTTTGAGCAGATATCTCCTTCCATTCGGCCGGGATTGCAAGAAGTTTGTGCATCTTCTATGTTCGTCGCGGTCAATGGCAAAAGGCGCTTATCTTCAATCTAGGTGTTTCTGCGTGCTGCTCCAGCCCAAAGAGTGCTAGGCGGAAAACGACAACGCAGGCATGTCGGGTGCCACTGTCTACACTTGCACAGAAAGTTTTGAGCAGATATCTCCTTCCATTCGGCCGGGATTGCAAGAAGTTTGTGCATCTTCTATGTTCGTCGCGGTCAATGGCAAAAGGCGCTTATCTTCAATCTAGGTGTTTCTGCGTGCTGCGCCGGCCCAAAGAGTGCCCGGCGGAAAACGACAACGCAGGCATGTCGGGTGCCACTGTCTGCACCTGCACAGAAAGTTGTGAGCAGATATCTCCTTCCGTTCGGCCGGAATTGAAATAAGTTTGTGCATCTTCAATGTTGGTCGCGGTCAATGACAAAAAGGCGCTTATCTTCAATCTAGGTGTTTCTGCGTGCTGCTCCGGCCCAAAGAGTGCCCGGCTGAAAACGACAACGCAGGCATGTCGGGTGCCACTGTCTGCACCTGCACAGAATGTTTTGAGCAGATATCTTCTTTCGTTCGGCCGGAATTGCAAGACGTTTGTGCATCTCCAATATTGGTCACGGTCAATGTCAAAAAGCTCTTATCTGCAATCTAGGTGTTTCGGCGTGCTGCGCCGGCCCAAAGAGTGCCCGGCTGAAAACGACAACGCAGGCATGTCGGGTGCCACTGTCTGCACCTGCACAGAAAGTTTTGAGCAGATATCTCCTTCCATTCGGCCGGAATTGCAAGAAGTTTGTGCATCTTCTATGTTCGTCGCGGTCAATGGCAAAAGGCGCTTATCTTCAATCTAGGTGTTTCTGCGTGCTGCGCCGGCCCAAAGAGTGCCCGGCGGAAAACGACAACGCAGGCATGTCGGGTGCCACTGTCTGCACTTGCACAGAAAGTTTTGAGCAGATATCTCCTTCCATTCGGCCGGGATTGCAAGAAGTTTGTGCATCTTCTATGTTCGTCGCGGTCAATGGCAAAAGGCGCTTATCTTCAATCTAGGTGTTTCTGCGTGCTGCTCCGGCCCAAACAGTGCTCGGCGGAAAACGACAACGCAGGCATGTCGGGTGCCACTGTCTACACCTGCACAGAAAGTTTTGAGCAGATATCTCCTTCCATTCGGCCGGAATTGCAAGAAGTTTGTGCATCTTCTATGTTCGTCGCGGTCAATGACAAAAAGGCGCTTATCTTCAATCTAGGTGTTTCAGCGTGCTGCTCCGGCCCAAAGAGTGCCCGGCTGAAAACGACAACGCAGGCATGTCGGGTGCCACTCTCTGCACCTGCACAGAAAGTTGTGAGCAGATATCTCCTTCCATTCGGCCGGAATTGCAAGACGTTTGTGCATCTTCCATATTGGTCACGGTCAATGTCAAAAAGCCCTTATCTGCAATCTAGGTGTTTCTGCGTGCTGCACCGGCCCAAAGAGTGCCCGGCGGAAAACGACAACGCAGGCATGTCGGGTGCCACTGTCTACACCTGCACAGAAAATTGTGAGCAGATATCTCCTTCCGTTCGGCCGGAATTGAAAGAAGTTTGTGCATCTTCAATGTTGTTCGCGGTCAATGACAAAAAGACGCTTATCTTCAATCTAGGTGTTTCTGCGTGCTGATCCGGCCCAAAGAGTGCCCGGCTGAAAACGACAACGCAGGCATGTCGGGTGCCACTGTCTGCACCTGCACAGAATGTTTTGAGCAGATATCTTCTTTCGTTCGGCCGGAATTGCAAGAAGTTTGTGCATCTTCTATGTTCGTCGCGGTCAATGGCAAAAGGCGCTTATCTTCAATCTAGGTGTTTCTGCGTGCTGCTCCGGCCCAAAGAGTGCCCGGCGGAAAACGACAACGCACGCATGTCGGGTGCCACTGTCTACACTTGCACAGAAAGTTTTAAGCAGATATCTCCTTCCATTCGGCCGGGATTGCAAGAAGTTTGTGCATCTTCTATGTTCGTCGCGGTCAATGGCAAAAGGCGCTTATCTTCAATCTAGGTGTTTCTGCGTGCTGCGCCGGCCCAAAGAGTGCCCGGCAGAAAACGACAACGCAGGCATGTCGGGTGCCACTGTCTGCACCTGCACAGAAAGTTGTGAGCAGATATCTCCTTCCATTCAGCCGGAATTGCAAGACGTTTGTGCATCTTCAATATTGGTCACGGTCAATGTCAAAAAGCCCTTATCTGGAATCTAGGTGTTTCTGCGTGCTGCGCCGGCCCAATGAGTGCCCGGCTGAAAACGACAACGCAGGCATGTCGGGTGCCACTGTCTGCACCAGCTCAGAAAGTTTTGAGCAGATATCTCCTTCCATTCGGCCGGAATTGCAAGACGTTTGTGCATCTTCTATGTTCGTCGCGGTCAATGGCAAAAGGCGCTTATCTTCAATCTAGGTGTTTCTGCGTGCTGCTCCGGCCCAAAGAGTGCCCGGCGGAAAACGACAACGCAGGCATGTCGAGTGCCACTGTCTACAACTGCACAGAAAGTTTTGAGCAGATATCTCCTTCTATTCGGCCGGAATTGCAAGAAGTTTGTGCATCTTCTATGTTCGTCGCGGTCAATGGCAAAAGGCGCTTATCTTCAATCTAGGTGTTTCTGCGTGCTGCGCCGGCCCAAAGAGTGCCCGGCGGAAAACGACAACGCAGGCATGTCGGGTGCCACTGTCTACACCTGCACAGAAAATTGTGAGCAGATATCTCCTTCCGTTCGGCCGGAATTGAAAGAAGTTTGTGCATCTTCAATGTTGGTCGCGGTCAATGACAAAAAGACGCTTATCTTCAATCTAGGTGTTTCTGCGTGCTGCTCCGGCCCAAAGAGTGCCCGGCTGAAAACGACAACGCAGGCATGTCGGGTGCCACTGTCTGCACCTGCACAGAATGTTTTGAGCAGATATCTTCTTTCGTTCGGCCGGAATTGCAAGAAGTTTGTGCATCTTCTATGTTCGTCGCGGTCAATGGCAAAAGGCGCTTATCTTCAATCTAGGTGTTTCTGCGTGCTGCTCCGGCCCAAAGAGTGCCCGGCGGAAAACGACAACGCAGGCATGTCGGGTGCCACTGTCTACACTTGCACAGAAAGTTTTAAGCAGATATCTCCTTCCATTCGGCCGGGATTGCAAGAAGTTTGTGCATCTTCTATGTTCGTCGCGGTCAATGGCAAAAGGTGCTTATCTTCAATCTAGGTGTTTCTGCGTGCTGCGCCGGCCCAAAGAGTGCCCGGCGGAAAACGACAACGCAGGCATGTCGAGTGCCACTGTCTACACCTGCACAGAAAGTTTTGAGCAGATATCTCCTTCTATTCCGCCGGAATTGCAAGAAGTTTGTGCATCTTCTATGTTCGTCGCGGTCAATGGCAAAAGGCGCTTATCTTCAATCCAGGTGTTTCTGCGTGCTGCACCGGCCCAAAGAGTGCCCGGCGGAAAACGACAACGCAGGCATGTCGGGTGCCACTGTCTGCACCTGCACAGAAAGTTGTGAGCAGATATCTCCTTCCTTTCGGCCGGAATTGAAAGAAGTTTGTGCATCTTCAATGTTGGTCGCGGTCAATGACAAAAAGGCGCTTATCTTCAATCTAGGTGTTTCTGCGTGCTGCTCCGGCCCAAAGAGTGCCCGGCTGAAAACGACAATGCAGGCATGTCGGGTGCCACTGTCTACACCTGCACAGAAAGCTGTGAGCAGATATCTCCTTCCGTTCGGCCGGAATTGCCAGACGTTTGTGCATCTTCAATATTGGTCACGTTCAATGTCAAAAAGCCCTTATCTGCAATCTAGGTGTTTCTGCGTGCTGCGCCGGCCCAAAGAGTGCCCGGCTGAAAACGACAACGCAGGCATGTCGGGTGCCACTCTCTGCACCTGCACAGAAAGTTGTGAGCAGATATCTCCTTCCATTCGGCCGGAATTGCAAGACGTTTGTGCATCTTCCATATTGGTCACGGTCAATGTCAAAAAGCCCTTATCTGCAATCTAGGTGTTTCTGCGTGCTGCGCCGGCCCAAAGAGTGCCCGGCTGAAAACGACAACGCAGGCATGTCGGGTGCCACTGTCTGCACCAGCTCAGAAAGTTTTGAGCAGATATCTCCTTCCATTCGGCCGGAATTGCAAGATGTTTGTGCATCTTCTATGTTCGTCGCGGTCAATGGCAAAAGGCGCTTATCTTCAATCTAGGTGTTTCTGCGTGCTGCGCCGGCCCAAAGAGTGCCCGGCGGAAAACGACAACGCAGGCATGTCGGGTGCCACTGTCTACACTTGCACAGAAAGTTTTAAGCAGATATCTCCTTCCATTCGGCCGGGATTGCAAGAAGTTTGTGCATCTTCTATGTTCGTCGCGGTCAATGGCAAAAGGCGCTTATCTTCAATCTAGGTGTTTCTGCGTGCTGCGCCGGCCCAAAGAGTGCCCGGCGGAAAACGACAACGCAGGCATGTCGAGTGCCACTGTCTACACCTGCACAGAAAGTTTTGAGCAGATATCTCCTTCTATTCCGCCGGAATTGCAAGAAGTTTGTGCATCTTCTATGTTCGTCGCGGTCAATGGCAAAAGGCGCTTATCTTCAATCTAGGTGTTTCTGCGTGCTGCGCCGGCCCAAAGAGTGCCCGGCGGAAAACGACAACGCAGGCATGTCGGGTGCCACTGTCTGCACCTGCACAGAAAGTTGTGAGCAGATATCTCCTTCCGTTCGGCCGGAATTGAAAGAAGTTTGTGCATCTTCAATGTTGGTCGTGGTCAATGACAAAAAGGCGCTTATCTTCAATCTAGGTGTTTCTGCGTGCTGCTCCGGCCCAAAGAGTGCCCGGCTGAAAACGACAATGCAGGCATGTCGGGTGCCACTGTCTGCACCTGCACAGAAAGTTTTGAGCAGATATCTTCTTTCGTTCGGCCGGAATTGCAAGACGTTTGTGCATCTTTAATATTGGTCACGGTCAATGTCAAAAAGCCCTTATCTTCAATCTAGGTGTTTCTGCGTGCTGCGCCGGCCAAAAGAGTGCCCGGCTGAAAACGACAACGCAGGCATGTCGGGTGCCACTCTCTGCACCTGCACAGAAAGTTTTGAGCAGATATCTCCTTTTATTCGGCCGGAATTGCAAGATGTTTGTGCATCTTCTATGTTCGTCGCGGTCAATGGCAAAAGGCGCTTATCTTCAATCTAGGTGTTTCTGCGTGCTGCTCCGGCCCAAAGAGTGCCCGGCGGAAAACGACAACGCAGGCATGTCGAGTGCCACTGTCTACACCTGCACAGAAAGTTTTGAGCAGATATCTCCTTCTATTCGGCCGGAATTGCAAGAAGTTTGTGCATCTTCTATGTTCGTCGCGGTCAATGGCAAAAGGCGCTTATCTTCAATCTAGGTGTTTCTGCGTGCTGCGCCGGCCCAAAGAGTGCCCGGCGGAAAACGACAACGCAGGCATGTCGGGTGCCACTGTCTGCACCTGCACAGAAAGTTGTGAGCAGATATCTCCTTCCGTTCGGCCGGAATTGAAATAAGTTTGTGCATCTTCAATGTTGGTCGCGGTCAATGACAAAAAGGCGCTTATCTTCAATCTAGGTGTTTCTGCGTGCTGCTCCGGCCCAAAGAGTGCCCGGCTGAAAACGACAACGCAGGCATGTCGGGTGCCACTGTCTGCACCTGCACAGAATGTTTTGAGCAGATATCTTCTTTCGTTCGGCCGGAATTGCAAGACGTTTGTGCATCTCCAATATTGGTCACGGTCAATGTCAAAAAGCTCTTATCTGCAATCTAGGTGTTTCGGCGTGCTGCGCCGGCCCAAAGAGTGCCCGGCTGAAAACGACAACGCAGGCATGTCGGGTGCCACTGTCTGCACCTGCACAGAAAGTTTTGAGCAGATATCTCCTTCCATTCGGCCGGAATTGCAAGAAGTTTGTGCATCTTCTATGTTCGTCGCGGTCAATGGCAAAAGGCGCTTATCTTCAATCTAGGTGTTTCTGCGTGCTGCGCCGGCCCAAAGAGTGCCCGGCGGAAAACGACAACGCAGGCATGTCGGGTGCCACTGTCTGCACTTGCACAGAAAGTTTTGAGCAGATATCTCCTTCCATTCGGCCGGGATTGCAAGAAGTTTGTGCATCTTCTATGTTCGTCGCGGTCAATGGCAAAAGGCGCTTATCTTCAATCTAGGTGTTTCTGCGTGCTGCTCCAGCCCAAAGAGTGCTAGGCGGAAAACGACAACGCAGGCATGTCGGGTGCCACTGTCTACACTTGCACAGAAAGTTTTGAGCAGATATCTCCTTCCATTCGGCCGGGATTGCAAGAAGTTTGTGCATCTTCTATGTTCGTCGCGGTCAATGGCAAAAGGCGCTTATCTTCAATCTAGGTGTTTCTGCGTGCTGCTCCGGCCCAAAGAGTGCCCGGCTGAAAACGACAACGCAGGCATGTCGGGTGCCACTGTCTGCACCTGCACAGAAAGTTTTGAGCAGATATCTTCTTTCATTCGGCCGGAATTGCAAGACGTTTGTGCATCTTCAATATTGGTCACGGTCAATGTCAAAAAGCCCTTATCTGCAATCTAGGTGTTTCTGCGTACTGCGCCGGCCCAAAGAGTGCCCGGCTGAAAACGACAACGCAGGCATGTCGGGTGCCACTGTCTGCACCAGCTCAGAAAGTTTTTAGCAGATATCTCCTTCCATTCGGCCGGAATTGCAAGATGTTTGTGCATCTTCTATGTTCGTCGCGGTCAATGGCAAAAGGCGCTTATCTTCAATCTAGGTGTTTCTGCGTGCTGCTCCGGCCCAAACAGTGCTCGGCGGAAAACGACAACGCAGGCATGTCGGGTGCCACTGTCTACACCTGCACAGAAAGTTTTGAGCAGATATCTCCTTCCATTCGGCCGGAATTGCAAGAAGTTTGTGCATCTTCTATGTTCGTCGCGGTCAATGACAAAAAGGCGCTTATCTTCAATCTAGGTGTTTCAGCGTGCTGCTCCGGCCCAAAGAGTGCCCGGCTGAAAACGACAACGCAGGCATGTCGGGTGCCACTCTCTGCACCTGCACAGAAAGTTGTGAGCAGATATCTCCTTCCATTCGGCCGGAATTGCAAGACGTTTGTGCATCTTCCATATTGGTCACGGTCAATGTCAAAAAGCCCTTATCTGCAATCTAGGTGTTTCTGCGTGCTGCACCGGCCCAAAGAGTGCCCGGCGGAAAACGACAACGCAGGCATGTCGGGTGCCACTGTCTACACCTGCACAGAAAATTGTGAGCAGATATCTCCTTCCGTTCAACCGGAATTGAAAGAAGTTTGTGCATCTTCAATGTTGGTCGCGGTCAATGACAAAAAGACGCTTATCTTCAATCTAGGTGTTTCTGCGTGCTGATCCGGCCCAAAGAGTGCCCGGCTGAAAACGACAACGCAGGCATGTCGGGTGCCACTGTCTGCACCTGCACAGAATGTTTTGAGCAGATATCTTCTTTCGTTCGGCCGGAATTGCAAGAAGTTTGTGCATCTTCTATGTTCGTCGCGGTCAATGGCAAAAGGCGCTTATCTTCAATCTAGGTGTTTCTGCGTGCTGCTCCGGCCCAAAGAGTGCCCGGCGGAAAACGACAACGCACGCATGTCGGGTGCCACTGTCTACACTTGCACAGAAAGTTTTAAGCAGATATCTCCTTCCATTCGGCCGGGATTGCAAGAAGTTTGTGCATCTTCTATGTTCGTCGCGGTCAATGGCAAAAGGCGCTTATCTTCAATCTAGGTGTTTCTGCGTGCTGCGCCGGCCCAAAGAGTGCCCGGCAGAAAACGACAACGCAGGCATGTCGGGTGCCACTGTCTGCACCTGCACAGAAAGTTGTGAGCAGATATCTCCTTCTATTCCGCCGGAATTGCAAGAAGTTTGTGCATCTTCTATGTTCGTCGCGGTCAATGGCAAAAGGCGCTTATCTTCAATCCAGGTGTTTCTGCGTGCTGCGCCGGCCCAAAGAGTGCCCGGCGGAAAACGACAACGCAGGCATGTCGGGTGCCACTGTCTGCACCTGCACAGAAAGTTGTGAGCAGATATCTCCTTCCTTTCGGCCGGAATTGAAAGAAGTTTGTGCATCTTCAATGTTGGTCGCGGTCAATGACAAAAAGGCGCTTATCTTCAATCTAGGTGTTTCTGCGTGCTGCTCCGGCCCAAAGAGTGCCCGGCTGAAAACGACAATGCAGGCATGTCGGGTGCCACTGTCTACACCTGCACAGAAAGCTGTGAGCAGATATCTCCTTCCGTTCGGCCGGAATTGCCAGACGTTTGTGCATCTTCAATATTGGTCACGTTCAATGTCAAAAAGCCCTTATCTGCAATCTAGGTGTTTCTGCGTGCTGCGCCGGCCCAAAGAGTGCCCGGCTGAAAACGACAACGCAGGCATGTCGGGTGCCACTCTCTGCACCTGCACAGAAAGTTGTGAGCAGATATCTCCTTCCATTCGGCCGGAATTGCAAGACGTTTGTGCATCTTCCATATTGGTCACTGTCAATGTCAAAAAGCCCTTATCTGCAATCTAGGTGTTTCTGCGTGCTGCGCCGGCCCAAAGAGTGCCCGGCTGAAAACGACAACGCAGGCATGTCGGGTGCCACTGTCTGCACCAGCTCAGAAAGTTTTGAGCAGATATCTCCTTCCATTCGGCCGGAATTGCAAGATGTTTGTGCATCTTCTATGTTCGTCGCGGTCAATGGCAAAAGGCGCTTATCTTCAATCTAGGTGTTTCTGCGTGCTGCGCCGGCCCAAAGAGTGCCCGGCGGAAAACGACAACGCAGGCATGTCGGGTGCCACTGTCTACACTTGCACAGAAAGTTTTAAGCAGATATCTCCTTCCATTCGGCCGGGATTGCAAGAAGTTTGTGCATCTTCTATGTTCGTCGCGGTCAATGGCAAAAGGCGCTTATCTTCAATCTAGGTGTTTCTGCGTGCTGCGCCGGCCCAAAGAGTGCCCGGCGGAAAACGACAACGCAGGCATGTCGAGTGCCACTGTCTACACCTGCACAGAAAGTTTTGAGCAGATATCTCCTTCTATTCCGCCGGAATTGCAAGAAGTTTGTGCATCTTCTATGTTCGTCGCGGTCAATGGCAAAAGGCGCTTATCTTCAATCTAGGTGTTTCTGCGTGCTGCGCCGGCCCAAAGAGTGCCCGGCGGAAAACGACAACGCAGGCATGTCGGGTGCCACTGTCTGCACCTGCACAGAAAGTTGTGAGCAGATATCTCCTTCCGTTCGGCCGGAATTGAAAGAAGTTTGTGCATCTTCAATGTTGGTCGCGGTCAATGACAAAAAGGCGCTTATCTTCAATCTAGGTGTTTCTGCGTGCTGCTCCGGCCCAAAGAGTGCCCGGCTGAAAACGACAATGCAGGCATGTCGGGTGCCACTGTCTGCACCTGCACAGAAAGTTTTGAGCAGATATCTTCTTTCGTTCGGCCGGAATTGCAAGACGTTTGTGCATCTTTAATATTGGTCACGGTCAATGTCAAAAAGCCCTTATCTTCAATCTAGGTGTTTCTGCGTGCTGCGCCGGCCAAAAGAGTGCCCGGCTGAAAACGACAACGCAGGCATGTCGGGTGCCACTCTCTGCACCTGCACAGAAAGTTTTGAGCAGATATCTCCTTTTATTCGGCCGGAATTGCAAGATGTTTGTGCATCTTCTATGTTCGTCGCGGTCAATGGCAAAAGGCGCTTATCTTCAATCTAGGTGTTTCTGCGTGCTGCTCCGGCCCAAAGAGTGCCCGGCGGAAAACGACAACGCAGGCATGTCGAGTGCCACTGTCTACACCTGCACAGAAAGTTTTGAGCAGATATCTCCTTCTATTCGGCCGGAATTGCAAGAAGTTTGTGCATCTTCTATGTTCGTCGCGGTCAATGGCAAAAGGCGCTTATCTTCAATCTAGGTGTTTCTGCGTGCTGCGCCGGCCCAAAGAGTGCCCGGCGGAAAACGACAACGCAGGCATGTCGGGTGCCACTGTCTGCACCTGCACAGAAAGTTGTGAGCAGATATCTCCTTCCGTTCGGCCGGAATTGAAATAAGTTTGTGCATCTTCAATGTTGGTCGCGGTCAATGACAAAAAGGCGCTTATCTTCAATCTAGGTGTTTCTGCGTGCTGCTCCGGCCCAAAGAGTGCCCGGCTGAAAACGACAACGCAGGCATGTCGGGTGCCACTGTCTGCACCTGCACAGAATGTTTTGAGCAGATATCTTCTTTCGTTCGGCCGGAATTGCAAGACGTTTGTGCATCTCCAATATTGGTCACGGTCAATGTCAAAAAGCTCTTATCTGCAATCTAGGTGTTTCGGCGTGCTGCGCCGGCCCAAAGAGTGCCCGGCTGAAAACGACAACGCAGGCATGTCGGGTGCCACTGTCTGCACCTGCACAGAAAGTTTTGAGCAGATATCTCCTTCCATTCGGCCGGAATTGCAAGAAGTTTGTGCATCTTCTATGTTCGTCGCGGTCAATGGCAAAAGGCGCTTATCTTCAATCTAGGTGTTTCTGCGTGCTGCGCCGGCCCAAAGAGTGCCCGGCGGAAAACGACAACGCAGGCATGTCGGGTGCCAATGTCTGCACTTGCACAGAAAGTTTTGAGCAGATATCTCCTTCCATTCGGCCGGGATTGCAAGAAGTTTGTGCATCTTCTATGTTCGTCGCGGTCAATGGCAAAAGGCGCTTATCTTCAATCTAGGTGTTTCTGCGTGCTGCTCCAGCCCAAAGAGTGCTAGGCGGAAAACGACAACGCAGGCATGTCGGGTGCCACTGTCTACACTTGCACAGAAAGTTTTGAGCAGATATCTCCTTCCATTCGGCCGGGATTGCAAGAAGTTTGTGCATCTTCTATGTTCGTCGCGGTCAATGGCAAAAGGCGCTTATCTTCAATCTAGGTGTTTCTGCGTGCTGCTCCGGCCCAAAGAGTGCCCGGCTGAAAACGACAACGCAGGCATGTCGGGTGCCACTGTCTGCACCTGCACAGAAAGTTTTGAGCAGATATCTTCTTTCATTCGGCCGGAATTGCAAGACGTTTGTGCATCTTCAATATTGGTCACGGTCAATGTCAAAAAGCCCTTATCTGCAATCTAGGTGTTTCTGCGTACTGCGCCGGCCCAAAGAGTGCCCGGCTGAAAACGACAACGCAGGCATGTCGGGTGCCACTGTCTGCACCAGCTCAGAAAGTTTTGAGCAGATATCTCCTTCCATTCGGCCGGAATTGCAAGATGTTTGTGCATCTTCTATGTTCGTCGCGGTCAATGGCAAAAGGCGCTTATCTTCAATCTAGGTGTTTCTGCGTGCTGCTCCGGCCCAAACAGTGCTCGGCGGAAAACGACAACGCAGGCATGTCGGGTGCCACTGTCTACACCTGCACAGAAAGTTTTGAGCAGATATCTCCTTCCATTCGGCCGGAATTGCAAGAAGTTTGTGCATCTTCTATGTTCGTCGCGGTCAATGACAAAAAGGCGCTTATCTTCAATCTAGGTGTTTCAGCGTGCTGCTCCGGCCCAAAGAGTGCCCGGCTGAAAACGACAACGCAGGCATGTCGGCTGCCACTCTCTGCACCTGCACAGAAAGTTGTGAGCAGATATCTCCTTCCATTCGGCCGGAATTGCAAGACGTTTGTGCATCTTCCATATTGGTCACGGTCAATGTCAAAAAGCCCTTATCTGCAATCTAGGTGTTTCTGCGTGCTGCACCGGCCCAAAGAGTGCCCGGCGGAAAACGACAACGCAGGCATGTCGGGTGCCACTGTCTACACCTGCACAGAAAATTGTGAGCAGATATCTCCTTCCGTTCAACCGGAATTGAAAGAAGTTTGTGCATCTTCAATGTTGGTCGCGGTCAATGACAAAAAGACGCTTATCTTCAATCTAGGTGTTTCTGCGTGCTGATCCGGCCCAAAGAGTGCCCGGCTGAAAACGACAACGCAGGCATGTCGGGTGCCACTGTCTGCACCTGCACAGAATGTTTTGAGCAGATATCTTCTTTCGTTCGGCCGGAATTGCAAGAAGTTTGTGCATCTTCTATGTTCGTCGCGGTCAATGGCAAAAGGCGCTTATCTTCAATCTAGGTGTTTCTGCGTGCTGCTCCGGCCCAAAGAGTGCCCGGCGGAAAACGACAACGCACGCATGTCGGGTGCCACTGTCTACACTTGCACAGAAAGTTTTAAGCAGATATCTCCTTCCATTCGGCCGGGATTGCAAGAAGTTTGTGCATCTTCTATGTTCGTCGCGGTCAATGGCAAAAGGCGCTTATCTTCAATCTAGGTGTTTCTGCGTGCTGCGCCGGCCCAAAGAGTGCCCGGCAGAAAACGACAACGCAGGCATGTCGGGTGCCACTGTCTGCACCTGCACAGAAAGTTGTGAGCAGATATCTCCTTCTATTCCGCCGGAATTGCAAGAAGTTTGTGCATCTTCTATGTTCGTCGCGGTCAATGGCAAAAGGCGCTTATCTTCAATCCAGGTGTTTCTGCGTGCTGCGCCGGCCCAAAGAGTGCCCGGCGGAAAACGACAACGCAGGCATGTCGGGTGCCACTGTCTGCACCTGCACAGAAAGTTGTGAGCAGATATCTCCTTCCTTTCGGCCGGAATTGAAAGAAGTTTGTGCATCTTCAATGTTGGTCGCGGTCAATGACAAAAAGGCGCTTATCTTCAATCTAGGTGTTTCTGCGTGCTGCTCCGGCCCAAAGAGTGCCCGGCTGAAAACGACAATGCAGGCATGTCGGGTGCCACTGTCTACACCTGCACAGAAAGCTGTGAGCAGATATCTCCTTCCGTTCGGCCGGAATTGCCAGACGTTTGTGCATCTTCAATATTGGTCACGTTCAATGTCTAAAAGCCCTTATCTGCAATCTAGGTGTTTCTGCGTGCTGCGCCGGCCCAAAGAGTGCCCGGCTGAAAACGACAACGCAGGCATGTCGGGTGCCACTCTCTGCACCTGCACAGAAAGTTGTGAGCAGATATCTCCTTCCATTCGGCCGGAATTGCAAGACGTTTGTGCATCTTCCATATTGGTCACTGTCAATGTCAAAAAGCCCTTATCTGCAATCTAGGTGTTTCTGCGTGCTGCGCCGGCCCAAAGAGTGCCCGGCTGAAAACGACAACGCAGGCATGTCGGGTGCCACTGTCTGCACCAGCTCAGAAAGTTTTGAGCAGATATCTCCTTCCATTCGGCCGGAATTGCAAGATGTTTGTGCATCTTCTATGTTCGTCGCGGTCAATGGCAAAAGGCGCTTATCTTCAATCTAGGTGTTTCTGCGTGCTGCGCCGGCCCAAAGAGTGCCCGGCGGAAAACGACAACGCAGGCATGTCGGGTGCCACTGTCTACACTTGCACAGAAAGTTTTAAGCAGATATCTCCTTCCATTCGGCTGGGATTGCAAGAAGTTTGTGCATCTTCTATGTTCGTCGCGGTCAATGGCAAAAGGCGCTTATCTTCAATCTAGGTGTTTCTGCGTGCTGCGCCGGCCCAAAGAGTGCCCGGCGGAAAACGACAACGCAGGCATGTCGAGTGCCACTGTCTACACCTGCACAGAAAGTTTTGAGCAGATATCTCCTTCTATTCCGCCGGAATTGCAAGAAGTTTGTGCATCTTCTATGTTCGTCGCGGTCAATGGCAAAAGGCGCTTATCTTCAATCTAGGTGTTTCTGCGTGCTGCGCCGGCCCAAAGAGTGCCCGGCGGAAAACGACAACGCAGGCATGTCGGGTGCCACTGTCTGCACCTGCACAGAAAGTTGTGAGCAGATATCTCCTTCCGTTCGGCCGGAATTGAAAGAAGTTTGTGCATCTTCAATGTTGGTCGCGGTCAATGACAAAAAGGCGCTTATCTTCAATCTAGGTGTTTCTGCGTGCTGCTCCGGCCCAAAGAGTGCCCGGCTGAAAACGACAATGCAGGCATGTCGGGTGCCACTGTCTGCACCTGCACAGAAAGTTTTGAGCAGATATCTTCTTTCGTTCGGCCGGAATTGAAAGACGTTTGTGCATCTTTAATATTGGTCACGGTCAATGTCAAAAAGCCCTTATCTTCAATCTAGGTGTTTCTGCGTGCTGCGCCGGCCAAAAGAGTGCCCGGCTGAAAACGACAACGCAGGCATGTCGGGTGCCACTCTCTGCACCTGCACAGAAAGTTTTGAGCAGATATCTCCTTTTATTCGGCCGGAATTGCAAGATGTTTGTGCATCTTCTATGTTCGTCGCGGTCAATGGCAAAAGGCGCTTATCTTCAATCTAGGTGTTTCTGCGTGCTGCTCCGGCCCAAAGAGTGCCCGGCGGAAAACGACAACGCAGGCATGTCGAGTACCACTGTCTACACCTGCACAGAAAGTTTTGAGCAGATATCTCCTTCTATTCGGCCGGAATTGCAAGAAGTTTGTGCATCTTCTATGTTCGTCGCGGTCAATGGCAAAAGGCGCTTATCTTCAATCTAGGTGTTTCTGCGTGCTGCGCCGGCCCAAAGAGTGCCCGGCGGAAAACGACAACGCAGGCATGTCGGGTGCCACTGTCTGCACCTGCACAGAAAGTTGTGAGCAGATATCTCCTTCCGTTCGGCCGGAATTGAAATAAGTTTGTGCATCTTCAATGTTGGTCGCGGTCAATGACAAAAAGGCCCTTATCTTCAATCTAGGTGTTTCTGCGTGCTGCTCCGGCCCAAAGAGTGCCCGGCTGAAAACGACAACGCAGGCATGTCGGGTGCCACTGTCTGCACCTGCACAGAATGTTTTGAGCAGATATCTTCTTTCGTTCGGCCGGAATTGCAAGACGTTTGTGCATCTCCAATATTGGTCACGGTCAATGTCAAAAAGCTCTTATCTGCAATCTAGGTGTTTCGGCGTGCTGCGCCGGCCCAAAGAGTGCCCGGCTGAAAACGACAACGCAGGCATGTCGGGTGCCACTGTCTGCACCTGCACAGAAAGTTTTGAGCAGATATCTCCTTCCATTCGGCCGGAATTGCAAGAAGTTTGTGCATCTTCTATGTTCGTCGCGGTCAATGGCAAAAGGCGCTTATCTTCAATCTAGGTGTTTCTGCGTGCTGCGCCGGCCCAAAGAGTGCCCGGCGGAAAACGACAACGCAGGCATGTCGGGTGCCACTGTCTGCACTTGCACAGAAAGTTTTGAGCAGATATCTCCTTCCATTCGGCCGGGATTGCAAGAAGTTTGTGCATCTTCTATGTTCGTCGCGGTCAATGGCAAAAGGCGCTTATCTTCAATCTAGGTGTTTCTGCGTGCTGCTCCAGCCCAAAGAGTGCTAGGCGGAAAACGACAACGCAGGCATGTCGGGTGCCACTGTCTACACTTGCACAGAAAGTTTTGAGCAGATATCTCCTTCCATTCGGCCGGGATTGCAAGAAGTTTGTGCATCTTCTATGTTCGTCGCGGTCAATGGCAAAAGGCGCTTATCTTCAATCTAGGTGTTTCTGCGTGCTGCGCCGGCCCAAAGAGTGCCCGGCGGAAAACGACAACGCAGGCATGTCGGGTGCCACTGTCTGCACCTGCACAGAAAGTTGTGAGCAGATATCTCCTTCCGTTCGGCCGGAATTGAAATAAGTTTGTGCATCTTCAATGTTGGTCGCGGTCAATGACAAAAAGGCGCTTATCTTCAATCTAGGTGTTTCTGCGTGCTGCTCCGGCCCAAAGAGTGCCCGGCTGAAAACGACAACGCAGGCATGTCGGGTGCCACTGTCTGCACCTGCACAGAATGTTTTGAGCAGATATCTTCTTTCGTTCGGCCGGAATTGCAAGACGTTTGTGCATCTCCAATATTGGTCACGGTCAATGTCAAAAAGCTCTTATCTGCAATCTAGGTGTTTCGGCGTGCTGCGCCGGCCCAAAGAGTGCCCGGCTGAAAACGACAACGCAGGCATGTCGGGTGCCACTGTCTGCACCTGCACAGAAAGTTTTGAGCAGATATCTCCTTCCATTCGGCCGGAATTGCAAGAAGTTTGTGCATCTTCTATGTTCGTCGCGGTCAATGGCAAAAGGCGCTTATCTTCAATCTAGGTGTTTCTGCGTGCTGCGCCGGCCCAAAGAGTGCCCGGCGGAAAACGACAACGCAGGCATGTCGGGTGCCACTGTCTGCACTTGCACAGAAAGTTTTGAGCAGATATCTCCTTCCATTCGGCCGGGATTGCAAGAAGTTTGTGCATCTTCTATGTTCGTCGCGGTCAATGGCAAAAGGCGCTTATCTTCAATCTAGGTGTTTCTGCGTGCTGCTCCGGCCCAAACAGTGCTCGGCGGAAAACGACAACGCAGGCATGTCGGGTGCCACTGTCTACACCTGCACAGAAAGTTTTGAGCAGATATCTCCTTCCATTCGGCCGGAATTGCAAGAAGTTTGTGCATCTTCTATGTTCGTCGCGGTCAATGACAAAAAGGCGCTTATCTTCAATCTAGGTGTTTCAGCGTGCTGCTCCGGCCCAAAGAGTGCCCGGCTGAAAACGACAACGCAGGCATGTCGGGTGCCACTCTCTGCACCTGCACAGAAAGTTGTGAGCAGATATCTCCTTCCATTCGGCCGGAATTGCAAGACGTTTGTGCATCTTCCATATTGGTCACGGTCAATGTCAAAAAGCCCTTATCTGCAATCTAGGTGTTTCTGCGTGCTGCACCGGCCCAAAGAGTGCCCGGCGGAAAACGACAACGCAGGCATGTCGGGTGCCACTGTCTACACCTGCACAGAAAATTGTGAGCAGATATCTCCTTCCGTTCGGCCGGAATTGAAAGAAGTTTGTGCATCTTCAATGTTGTTCGCGGTCAATGACAAAAAGACGCTTATCTTCAATCTAGGTGTTTCTGCGTGCTGATCCGGCCCAAAGAGTGCCCGGCTGAAAACGACAACGCAGGCATGTCGGGTGCCACTGTCTGCACCTGCACAGAATGTTTTGAGCAGATATCTTCTTTCGTTCGGCCGGAATTGCAAGAAGTTTGTGCATCTTCTATGTTCGTCGCGGTCAATGGCAAAAGGCGCTTATCTTCAATCTAGGTGTTTCTGCGTGCTGCTCCGGCCCAAAGAGTGCCCGGCGGAAAACGACAACGCACGCATGTCGGGTGCCACTGTCTACACTTGCACAGAAAGTTTTAAGCAGATATCTCCTTCCATTCGGCCGGGATTGCAAGAAGTTTGTGCATCTTCTATGTTCGTCGCGGTCAATGGCAAAAGGCGCTTATCTTCAATCTAGGTGTTTCTGCGTGCTGCGCCGGCCCAAAGAGTGCCCGGCAGAAAACGACAACGCAGGCATGTCGGGTGCCACTGTCTGCACCTGCACAGAAAGTTGTGAGCAGATATCTCCTTCCATTCAGCCGGAATTGCAAGACGTTTGTGCATCTTCAATATTGGTCACGGTCAATGTCAAAAAGCCCTTATCTGGAATCTAGGTGTTTCTGCGTGCTGCGCCGGCCCAATGAGTGCCCGGCTGAAAACGACAACGCAGGCATGTCGGGTGCCACTGTCTGCACCAGCTCAGAAAGTTTTGAGCAGATATCTCCTTCCATTCGGCCGGAATTGCAAGACGTTTGTGCATCTTCTATGTTCGTCGCGGTCAATGGCAAAAGGCGCTTATCTTCAATCTAGGTGTTTCTGCGTGCTGCTCCGGCCCAAAGAGTGCCCGGCGGAAAACGACAACGCAGGCATGTCGAGTGCCACTGTCTACAACTGCACAGAAAGTTTTGAGCAGATATCTCCTTCTATTCGGCCGGAATTGCAAGAAGTTTGTGCATCTTCTATGTTCGTCGCGGTCAATGGCAAAAGGCGCTTATCTTCAATCTAGGTGTTTCTGCGTGCTGCGCCGGCCCAAAGAGTGCCCGGCGGAAAACGACAACGCAGGCATGTCGGGTGCCACTGTCTACACCTGCACAGAAAATTGTGAGCAGATATCTCCTTCCGTTCGGCCGGAATTGAAAGAAGTTTGTGCATCTTCAATGTTGGTCGCGGTCAATGACAAAAAGACGCTTATCTTCAATCTAGGTGTTTCTGCGTGCTGCTCCGGCCCAAAGAGTGCCCGGCTGAAAACGACAACGCAGGCATGTCGGGTGCCACTGTCTGCACCTGCACAGAATGTTTTGAGCAGATATCTTCTTTCGTTCGGCCGGAATTGCAAGAAGTTTGTGCATCTTCTATGTTCGTCGCGGTCAATGGCAAAAGGCGCTTATCTTCAATCTAGGTGTTTCTGCGTGCTGCTCCGGCCCAAAGAGTGCCCGGCGGAAAACGACAACGCAGGCATGTCGGGTGCCACTGTCTACACTTGCACAGAAAGTTTTAAGCAGATATCTCCTTCCATTCGGCCGGGATTGCAAGAAGTTTGTGCATCTTCTATGTTCGTCGCGGTCAATGGCAAAAGGTGCTTATCTTCAATCTAGGTGTTTCTGCGTGCTGCGCCGGCCCAAAGAGTGCCCGGCGGAAAACGACAACGCAGGCATGTCGAGTGCCACTGTCTACACCTGCACAGAAAGTTTTGAGCAGATATCTCCTTCTATTCCGCCGGAATTGCAAGAAGTTTGTGCATCTTCTATGTTCGTCGCGGTCAATGGCAAAAGGCGCTTATCTTCAATCCAGGTGTTTCTGCGTGCTGCACCGGCCCAAAGAGTGCCCGGCGGAAAACGACAACGCAGGCATGTCGGGTGCCACTGTCTGCACCTGCACAGAAAGTTGTGAGCAGATATCTCCTTCCTTTCGGCCGGAATTGAAAGAAGTTTGTGCATCTTCAATGTTGGTCGCGGTCAATGACAAAAAGGCGCTTATCTTCAATCTAGGTGTTTCTGCGTGCTGCTCCGGCCCAAAGAGTGCCCGGCTGAAAACGACAATGCAGGCATGTCGGGTGCCACTGTCTACACCTGCACAGAAAGCTGTGAGCAGATATCTCCTTCCGTTCGGCCGGAATTGCCAGACGTTTGTGCATCTTCAATATTGGTCACGTTCAATGTCAAAAAGCCCTTATCTGCAATCTAGGTGTTTCTGCGTGCTGCGCCGGCCCAAAGAGTGCCCGGCTGAAAACGACAACGCAGGCATGTCGGGTGCCACTCTCTGCACCTGCACAGAAAGTTGTGAGCAGATATCTCCTTCCATTCGGCCGGAATTGCAAGACGTTTGTGCATCTTCCATATTGGTCACGGTCAATGTCAAAAAGCCCTTATCTGCAATCTAGGTGTTTCTGCGTGCTGCGCCGGCCCAAAGAGTGCCCGGCGGAAAACGACAACGCAGGCATGTCGGGTGCCACTGTCTGCACCAGCTCAGAAAGTTTTGAGCAGATATCTCCTTCCATTCGGCCGGAATTGCAAGATGTTTGTGCATCTTCTATGTTCGTCGCGGTCAATGGCAAAAGGCGCTTATCTTCAATCTAGGTGTTTCTGCGTGCTGCGCCGGCCCAAAGAGTGCCCGGCGGAAAACGACAACGCAGGCATGTCGGGTGCCACTGTCTACACTTGCACAGAAAGTTTTAAGCAGATATCTCCTTCCATTCGGCCGGGATTGCAAGAAGTTTGTGCATCTTCTATGTTCGTCGCGGTCAATGGCAAAAGGCGCTTATCTTCAATCTAGGTGTTTCTGCGTGCTGCGCCGGCCCAAAGAGTGCCCGGCGGAAAACGACAACGCAGGCATGTCGAGTGCCACTGTCTACACCTGCACAGAAAGTTTTGAGCAGATATCTCCTTCTATTCCGCCGGAATTGCAAGAAGTTTGTGCATCTTCTATGTTCGTCGCGGTCAATGGCAAAAGGCGCTTATCTTCAATCTAGGTGTTTCTGCGTGCTGCGCCGGCCCAAAGAGTGCCCGGCGGAAAACGACAACGCAGGCATGTCGGGTGCCACTGTCTGCACCTGCACAGAAAGTTGTGAGCAGATATCTCCTTCCGTTCGGCCGGAATTGAAAGAAGTTTGTGCATCTTCAATGTTGGTCGTGGTCAATGACAAAAAGGCGCTTATCTTCAATCTAGGTGTTTCTGCGTGCTGCTCCGGCCCAAAGAGTGCCCGGCTGAAAACGACAATGCAGGCATGTCGGGTGCCACTGTCTGCACCTGCACAGAAAGTTTTGAGCAGATATCTTCTTTCGTTCGGCCGGAATTGCAAGACGTTTGTGCATCTTTAATATTGGTCACGGTCAATGTCAAAAAGCCCTTATCTTCAATCTAGGTGTTTCTGCGTGCTGCGCCGGCCAAAAGAGTGCCCGGCTGAAAACGACAACGCAGGCATGTCGGGTGCCACTCTCTGCACCTGCACAGAAAGTTTTGAGCAGATATCTCCTTTTATTCGGCCGGAATTGCAAGATGTTTGTGCATCTTCTATGTTCGTCGCGGTCAATGGCAAAAGGCGCTTATCTTCAATCTAGGTGTTTCTGCGTGCTGCTCCGGCCCAAAGAGTGCCCGGCGGAAAACGACAACGCAGGCATGTCGAGTGCCACTGTCTACACCTGCACAGAAAGTTTTGAGCAGATATCTCCTTCTATTCGGCCGGAATTGCAAGAAGTTTGTGCATCTTCTATGTTCGTCGCGGTCAATGGCAAAAGGCGCTTATCTTCAATCTAGGTGTTTCTGCGTGCTGCGCCGGCCCAAAGAGTGCCCGGCGGAAAACGACAACGCAGGCATGTCGGGTGCCACTGTCTGCACCTGCACAGAAAGTTGTGAGCAGATATCTCCTTCCGTTCGGCCGGAATTGAAATAAGTTTGTGCATCTTCAATGTTGGTCGCGGTCAATGACAAAAAGGCGCTTATCTTCAATCTAGGTGTTTCTGCGTGCTGCTCCGGCCCAAAGAGTGCCCGGCTGAAAACGACAACGCAGGCATGTCGGGTGCCACTGTCTGCACCTGCACAGAATGTTTTGAGCAGATATCTTCTTTCGTTCGGCCGGAATTGCAAGACGTTTGTGCATCTCCAATATTGGTCACGGTCAATGTCAAAAAGCTCTTATCTGCAATCTAGGTGTTTCGGCGTGCTGCGCCGGCCCAAAGAGTGCCCGGCTGAAAACGACAACGCAGGCATGTCGGGTGCCACTGTCTGCACCTGCACAGAAAGTTTTGAGCAGATATCTCCTTCCATTCGGCCGGAATTGCAAGAAGTTTGTGCATCTTCTATGTTCGTCGCGGTCAATGGCAAAAGGCGCTTATCTTCAATCTAGGTGTTTCTGCGTGCTGCGCCGGCCCAAAGAGTGCCCGGCGGAAAACGACAACGCAGGCATGTCGGGTGCCACTGTCTGCACTTGCACAGAAAGTTTTGAGCAGATATCTCCTTCCATTCGGCCGGGATTGCAAGAAGTTTGTGCATCTTCTATGTTCGTCGCGGTCAATGGCAAAAGGCGCTTATCTTCAATCTAGGTGTTTCTGCGTGCTGCTCCAGCCCAAAGAGTGCTAGGCGGAAAACGACAACGCAGGCATGTCGGGTGCCACTGTCTACACTTGCACAGAAAGTTTTGAGCAGATATCTCCTTCCATTCGGCCGGGATTGCAAGAAGTTTGTGCATCTTCTATGTTCGTCGCGGTCAATGGCAAAAGGCGCTTATCTTCAATCTAGGTGTTTCTGCGTGCTGCTCCGGCCCAAAGAGTGCCCGGCTGAAAACGACAACGCAGGCATGTCGGGTGCCACTGTCTGCACCTGCACAGAAAGTTTTGAGCAGATATCTTCTTTCATTCGGCCGGAATTGCAAGACGTTTGTGCATCTTCAATATTGGTCACGGTCAATGTCAAAAAGCCCTTATCTGCAATCTAGGTGTTTCTGCGTACTGCGCCGGCCCAAAGAGTGCCCGGCTGAAAACGACAACGCAGGCATGTCGGGTGCCACTGTCTGCACCAGCTCAGAAAGTTTTGAGCAGATATCTCCTTCCATTCGGCCGGAATTGCAAGATGTTTGTGCATCTTCTATGTTCGTCGCGGTCAATGGCAAAAGGCGCTTATCTTCAATCTAGGTGTTTCTGCGTGCTGCTCCGGCCCAAACAGTGCTCGGCGGAAAACGACAACGCAGGCATGTCGGGTGCCACTGTCTACACCTGCACAGAAAGTTTTGAGCAGATATCTCCTTCCATTCGGCCGGAATTGCAAGAAGTTTGTGCATCTTCTATGTTCGTCGCGGTCAATGACAAAAAGGCGCTTATCTTCAATCTAGGTGTTTCAGCGTGCTGCTCCGGCCCAAAGAGTGCCCGGCTGAAAACGACAACGCAGGCATGTCGGGTGCCACTCTCTGCACCTGCACAGAAAGTTGTGAGCAGATATCTCCTTCCATTCGGCCGGAATTGCAAGACGTTTGTGCATCTTCCATATTGGTCACGGTCAATGTCAAAAAGCCCTTATCTGCAATCTAGGTGTTTCTGCGTGCTGCACCGGCCCAAAGAGTGCCCGGCGGAAAACGACAACGCAGGCATGTCGGGTGCCACTGTCTACACCTGCACAGAAAATTGTGAGCAGATATCTCCTTCCGTTCAACCGGAATTGAAAGAAGTTTGTGCATCTTCAATGTTGGTCGCGGTCAATGACAAAAAGACGCTTATCTTCAATCTAGGTGTTTCTGCGTGCTGATCCGGCCCAAAGAGTGCCCGGCTGAAAACGACAACGCAGGCATGTCGGGTGCCACTGTCTGCACCTGCACAGAATGTTTTGAGCAGATATCTTCTTTCGTTCGGCCGGAATTGCAAGAAGTTTGTGCATCTTCTATGTTCGTCGCGGTCAATGGCAAAAGGCGCTTATCTTCAATCTAGGTGTTTCTGCGTGCTGCTCCGGCCCAAAGAGTGCCCGGCGGAAAACGACAACGCACGCATGTCGGGTGCCACTGTCTACACTTGCACAGAAAGTTTTAAGCAGATATCTCCTTCCATTCGGCCGGGATTGCAAGAAGTTTGTGCATCTTCTATGTTCGTCGCGGTCAATGGCAAAAGGCGCTTATCTTCAATCTAGGTGTTTCTGCGTGCTGCGCCGGCCCAAAGAGTGCCCGGCAGAAAACGACAACGCAGGCATGTCGGGTGCCACTGTCTGCACCTGCACAGAAAGTTGTGAGCAGATATCTCCTTCTATTCCGCCGGAATTGCAAGAAGTTTGTGCATCTTCTATGTTCGTCGCGGTCAATGGCAAAAGGCGCTTATCTTCAATCCAGGTGTTTCTGCGTGCTGCGCCGGCCCAAAGAGTGCCCGGCGGAAAACGACAACGCAGGCATGTCGGGTGCCACTGTCTGCACCTGCACAGAAAGTTGTGAGCAGATATCTCCTTCCTTTCGGCCGGAATTGAAAGAAGTTTGTGCATCTTCAATGTTGGTCGCGGTCAATGACAAAAAGGCGCTTATCTTCAATCTAGGTGTTTCTGCGTGCTGCTCCGGCCCAAAGAGTGCCCGGCTGAAAACGACAATGCAGGCATGTCGGGTGCCACTGTCTACACCTGCACAGAAAGCTGTGAGCAGATATCTCCTTCCGTTCGGCCGGAATTGCCAGACGTTTGTGCATCTTCAATATTGGTCACGTTCAATGTCAAAAAGCCCTTATCTGCAATCTAGGTGTTTCTGCGTGCTGCGCCGGCCCAAAGAGTGCCCGGCTGAAAACGACAACGCAGGCATGTCGGGTGCCACTCTCTGCACCTGCACAGAAAGTTGTGAGCAGATATCTCCTTCCATTCGGCCGGAATTGCAAGACGTTTGTGCATCTTCCATATTGGTCACTGTCAATGTCAAAAAGCCCTTATCTGCAATCTAGGTGTTTCTGCGTGCTGCGCCGGCCCAAAGAGTGCCCGGCTGAAAACGACAACGCAGGCATGTCGGGTGCCACTGTCTGCACCAGCTCAGAAAGTTTTGAGCAGATATCTCCTTCCATTCGGCCGGAATTGCAAGATGTTTGTGCATCTTCTATGTTCGTCGCGGTCAATGGCAAAAGGCGCTTATCTTCAATCTAGGTGTTTCTGCGTGCTGCGCCGGCCCAAAGAGTGCCCGGCGGAAAACGACAACGCAGGCATGTCGGGTGCCACTGTCTACACTTGCACAGAAAGTTTTAAGCAGATATCTCCTTCCATTCGGCCGGGATTGCAAGAAGTTTGTGCATCTTCTATGTTCGTCGCGGTCAATGGCAAAAGGCGCTTATCTTCAATCTAGGTGTTTCTGCGTGCTGCGCCGGCCCAAAGAGTGCCCGGCGGAAAACGACAACGCAGGCATGTCGAGTGCCACTGTCTACACCTGCACAGAAAGTTTTGAGCAGATATCTCCTTCTATTCCGCCGGAATTGCAAGAAGTTTGTGCATCTTCTATGTTCGTCGCGGTCAATGGCAAAAGGCGCTTATCTTCAATCTAGGTGTTTCTGCGTGCTGCGCCGGCCCAAAGAGTGCCCGGCGGAAAACGACAACGCAGGCATGTCGGGTGCCACTGTCTGCACCTGCACAGAAAGTTGTGAGCAGATATCTCCTTCCGTTCGGCCGGAATTGAAAGAAGTTTGTGCATCTTCAATGTTGGTCGCGGTCAATGACAAAAAGGCGCTTATCTTCAATCTAGGTGTTTCTGCGTGCTGCTCCGGCCCAAAGAGTGCCCGGCTGAAAACGACAATGCAGGCATGTCGGGTGCCACTGTCTGCACCTGCACAGAAAGTTTTGAGCAGATATCTTCTTTCGTTCGGCCGGAATTGCAAGACGTTTGTGCATCTTTAATATTGGTCACGGTCAATGTCAAAAAGCCCTTATCTTCAATCTAGGTGTTTCTGCGTGCTGCGCCGGCCAAAAGAGTGCCCGGCTGAAAACGACAACGCAGGCATGTCGGGTGCCACTCTCTGCACCTGCACAGAAAGTTTTGAGCAGATATCTCCTTTTATTCGGCCGGAATTGCAAGATGTTTGTGCATCTTCTATGTTCGTCGCGGTCAATGGCAAAAGGCGCTTATCTTCAATCTAGGTGTTTCTGCGTGCTGCTCCGGCCCAAAGAGTGCCCGGCGGAAAACGACAACGCAGGCATGTCGAGTGCCACTGTCTACACCTGCACAGAAAGTTTTGAGCAGATATCTCCTTCTATTCGGCCGGAATTGCAAGAAGTTTGTGCATCTTCTATGTTCGTCGCGGTCAATGGCAAAAGGCGCTTATCTTCAATCTAGGTGTTTCTGCGTGCTGCGCCGGCCCAAAGAGTGCCCGGCGGAAAACGACAACGCAGGCATGTCGGGTGCCACTGTCTGCACCTGCACAGAAAGTTGTGAGCAGATATCTCCTTCCGTTCGGCCGGAATTGAAATAAGTTTGTGCATCTTCAATGTTGGTCGCGGTCAATGACAAAAAGGCGCTTATCTTCAATCTAGGTGTTTCTGCGTGCTGCTCCGGCCCAAAGAGTGCCCGGCTGAAAACGACAACGCAGGCATGTCGGGTGCCACTGTCTGCACCTGCACAGAATGTTTTGAGCAGATATCTTCTTTCGTTCGGCCGGAATTGCAAGACGTTTGTGCATCTCCAATATTGGTCACGGTCAATGTCAAAAAGCTCTTATCTGCAATCTAGGTGTTTCGGCGTGCTGCGCCGGCCCAAAGAGTGCCCGGCTGAAAACGACAACGCAGGCATGTCGGGTGCCACTGTCTGCACCTGCACAGAAAGTTTTGAGCAGATATCTCCTTCCATTCGGCCGGAATTGCAAGAAGTTTGTGCATCTTCTATGTTCGTCGCGGTCAATGGCAAAAGGCGCTTATCTTCAATCTAGGTGTTTCTGCGTGCTGCGCCGGCCCAAAGAGTGCCCGGCGGAAAACGACAACGCAGGCATGTCGGGTGCCACTGTCTGCACTTGCACAGAAAGTTTTGAGCAGATATCTCCTTCCATTCGGCCGGGATTGCAAGAAGTTTGTGCATCTTCTATGTTCGTCGCGGTCAATGGCAAAAGGCGCTTATCTTCAATCTAGGTGTTTCTGCGTGCTGCTCCAGCCCAAAGAGTGCTAGGCGGAAAACGACAACGCAGGCATGTCGGGTGCCACTGTCTACACTTGCACAGAAAGTTTTGAGCAGATATCTCCTTCCATTCGGCCGGGATTGCAAGAAGTTTGTGCATCTTCTATGTTCGTCGCGGTCAATGGCAAAAGGCGCTTATCTTCAATCTAGGTGTTTCTGCGTGCTGCTCCGGCCCAAAGAGTGCCCGGCTGAAAACGACAACGCAGGCATGTCGGGTGCCACTGTCTGCACCTGCACAGAAAGTTTTGAGCAGATATCTTCTTTCATTCGGCCGGAATTGCAAGACGTTTGTGCATCTTCAATATTGGTCACGGTCAATGTCAAAAAGCCCTTATCTGCAATCTAGGTGTTTCTGCGTACTGCGCCGGCCCAAAGAGTGCCCGGCTGAAAACGACAACGCAGGCATGTCGGGTGCCACTGTCTGCACCAGCTCAGAAAGTTTTGAGCAGATATCTCCTTCCATTCGGCCGGAATTGCAAGATGTTTGTGCATCTTCTATGTTCGTCGCGGTCAATGGCAAAAGGCGCTTATCTTCAATCTAGGTGTTTCTGCGTGCTGCTCCGGCCCAAACAGTGCTCGGCGGAAAACGACAACGCAGGCATGTCGGGTGCCACTGTCTACACCTGCACAGAAAGTTTTGAGCAGATATCTCCTTCCATTCGGCCGGAATTGCAAGAAGTTTGTGCATCTTCTATGTTCGTCGCGGTCAATGACAAAAAGGCGCTTATCTTCAATCTAGGTGTTTCAGCGTGCTGCTCCGGCCCAAAGAGTGCCCGGCTGAAAACGACAACGCAGGCATGTCGGGTGCCACTCTCTGCACCTGCACAGAAAGTTGTGAGCAGATATCTCCTTCCATTCGGCCGGAATTGCAAGACGTTTGTGCATCTTCCATATTGGTCACGGTCAATGTCAAAAAGCCCTTATCTGCAATCTAGGTGTTTCTGCGTGCTGCACCGGCCCAAAGAGTGCCCGGCGGAAAACGACAACGCAGGCATGTCGGGTGCCACTGTCTACACCTGCACAGAAAATTGTGAGCAGATATCTCCTTCCGTTCAACCGGAATTGAAAGAAGTTTGTGCATCTTCAATGTTGGTCGCGGTCAATGACAAAAAGACGCTTATCTTCAATCTAGGTGTTTCTGCGTGCTGATCCGGCCCAAAGAGTGCCCGGCTGAAAACGACAACGCAGGCATGTCGGGTGCCACTGTCTGCACCTGCACAGAATGTTTTGAGCAGATATCTTCTTTCGTTCGGCCGGAATTGCAAGAAGTTTGTGCATCTTCTATGTTCGTCGCGGTCAATGGCAAAAGGCGCTTATCTTCAATCTAGGTGTTTCTGCGTGCTGCTCCGGCCCAAAGAGTGCCCGGCGGAAAACGACAACGCACGCATGTCGGGTGCCACTGTCTACACTTGCACAGAAAGTTTTAAGAAGATATCTCCTTCCATTCGGCCGGGATTGCAAGAAGTTTGTGCATCTTCTATGTTCGTCGCGGTCAATGGCAAAAGGCGCTTATCTTCAATCTAGGTGTTTCTGCGTGCTGCGCCGGCCCAAAGAGTGCCCGGCAGAAAACGACAACGCAGGCATGTCGGGTGCCACTGTCTGCACCTGCACAGAAAGTTGTGAGCAGATATCTCCTTCTATTCCGCCGGAATTGCAAGAAGTTTGTGCATCTTCTATGTTCGTCGCGGTCAATGGCAAAAGGCGCTTATCTTCAATCCAGGTGTTTCTGCGTGCTGCGCCGGCCCAAAGAGTGCCCGGCGGAAAACGACAACGCAGGCATGTCGGGTGCCTCTGTCTGCACCTGCACAGAAAGTTGTGAGCAGATATCTCCTTCCTTTCGGCCGGAATTGAAAGAAGTTTGTGCATCTTCAATGTTGGTCGCGGTCAATGACAAAAAGGCGCTTATCTTCAATCTAGGTGTTTCTGCGTGCTGCTCCGGCCCAAAGAGTGCCCGGCTGAAAACGACAATGCAGGCATGTCGGGTGCCACTGTCTACACCTGCACAGAAAGCTGTGAGCAGATATCTCCTTCCGTTCGGCCGGAATTGCCAGACGTTTGTGCATCTTCAATATTGGTCACGTTCAATGTCAAAAAGCCCTTATCTGCAATCTAGGTGTTTCTGCGTGCTGCGCCGGCCCAAAGAGTGCCCGGCTGAAAACGACAACGCAGGCATGTCGGGTGCCACTCTCTGCACCTGCACAGAAAGTTGTGAGCAGATATCTCCTTCCATTCGGCCGGAATTGCAAGACGTTTGTGCATCTTCCATATTGGTCACTGTCAATGTCAAAAAGCCCTTATCTGCAATCTAGGTGTTTCTGCGTGCTGCGCCGGCCCAAAGAGTGCCCGGCTGAAAACGACAACGCAGGCATGTCGGGTGCCACTGTCTGCACCAGCTCAGAAAGTTTTGAGCAGATATCTCCTTCCATTCGGCCGGAATTGCAAGATGTTTGTGCATCTTCTATGTTCGTCGCGGTCAATGGCAAAAGGCGCTTATCTTCAATCTAGGTGTTTCTGCGTGCTGCGCCGGCCCAAAGAGTGCCCGGCGGAAAACGACAACGCAGGCATGTCGGGTGCCACTGTCTACACTTGCACAGAAAGTTTTAAGCAGATATCTCCTTCCATTCGGCTGGGATTGCAAGAAGTTTGTGCATCTTCTATGTTCGTCGCGGTCAATGGCAAAAGGCGCTTATCTTCAATCTAGGTGTTTCTGCGTGCTGCGCCGGCCCAAAGAGTGCCCGGCGGAAAACGACAACGCAGGCATGTCGAGTGCCACTGTCTACACCTGCACAGAAAGTTTTGAGCAGATATCTCCTTCTATTCCGCCGGAATTGCAAGAAGTTTGTGCATCTTCTATGTTCGTCGCGGTCAATGGCAAAAGGCGCTTATCTTCAATCTAGGTGTTTCTGCGTGCTGCGCCGGCCCAAAGAGTGCCCGGCGGAAAACGACAACGCAGGCATGTCGGGTGCCACTGTCTGCACCTGCACAGAAAGTTGTGAGCAGATATCTCCTTCCGTTCGGCCGGAATTGAAAGAAGTTTGTGCATCTTCAATGTTGGTCGCGGTCAATGACAAAAAGGCGCTTATCTTCAATCTAGGTGTTTCTGCGTGCTGCTCCGGCCCAAAGAGTGCCCGGCTGAAAACGACAATGCAGGCATGTCGGGTGCCACTGTCTGCACCTGCACAGAAAGTTTTGAGCAGATATCTTCTTTCGTTCGGCCGGAATTGCAAGACGTTTGTGCATCTTTAATATTGGTCACGGTCAATGTCAAAAAGCCCTTATCTTCAATCTAGGTGTTTCTGCGTGCTGCGCCGGCCAAAAGAGTGCCCGGCTGAAAACGACAACGCAGGCATGTCGGGTGCCACTCTCTGCACCTGCACAGAAAGTTTTGAGCAGATATCTCCTTTTATTCGGCCGGAATTGCAAGATGTTTGTGCATCTTCTATGTTCGTCGCGGTCAATGGCAAAAGGCGCTTATCTTCAATCTAGGTGTTTCTGCGTGCTGCTCCGGCCCAAAGAGTGCCCGGCGGAAAACGACAACGCAGGCATGTCGAGTACCACTGTCTACACCTGCACAGAAAGTTTTGAGCAGATATCTCCTTCTATTCGGCCGGAATTGCAAGAAGTTTGTGCATCTTCTATGTTCGTCGCGGTCAATGGCAAAAGGCGCTTATCTTCAATCTAGGTGTTTCTGCGTGCTGCGCCGGCCCAAAGAGTGCCCGGCGGAAAACGACAACGCAGGCATGTCGGGTGCCACTGTCTGCACCTGCACAGAAAGTTGTGAGCAGATATCTCCTTCCGTTCGGCCGGAATTGAAATAAGTTTGTGCATCTTCAATGTTGGTCGCGGTCAATGACAAAAAGGCGCTTATCTTCAATCTAGGTGTTTCTGCGTGCTGCTCCGGCCCAAAGAGTGCCCGGCTGAAAACGACAACGCAGGCATGTCGGGTGCCACTGTCTGCACCTGCACAGAATGTTTTGAGCAGATATCTTCTTTCGTTCGGCCGGAATTGCAAGACGTTTGTGCATCTCCAATATTGGTCACGGTCAATGTCAAAAAGCTCTTATCTGCAATCTAGGTGTTTCGGCGTGCTGCGCCGGCCCAAAGAGTGCCCGGCTGAAAACGACAACGCAGGCATGTCGGGTGCCACTGTCTGCACCTGCACAGAAAGTTTTGAGCAGATATCTCCTTCCATTCGGCCGGAATTGCAAGAAGTTTGTGCATCTTCTATGTTCGTCGCGGTCAATGGCAAAAGGCGCTTATCTTCAATCTAGGTGTTTCTGCGTGCTCCGCCGGCCCAAAGAGTGCCCGGCGGAAAACGACAACGCAGGCATGTCGGGTGCCACTGTCTGCACTTGCACAGAAAGTTTTGAGCAGATATCTCCTTCCATTCGGCCGGGATTGCAAGAAGTTTGTGCATCTTCTATGTTCGTCGCGGTCAATGGCAAAAGGCGCTTATCTTCAATCTAGGTGTTTCTGCGTGCTGCTCCAGCCCAAAGAGTGCTAGGCGGAAAACGACAACGCAGGCATGTCGGGTGCCACTGTCTACACTTGCACAGAAAGTTTTGAGCAGATATCTCCTTCCATTCGGCCGGGATTGCAAGAAGTTTGTGCATCTTCTATGTTCGTCGCGGTCAATGGCAAAAGGCGCTTATCTTCAATCTAGGTGTTTCTGCGTGCTGCGCCGGCCCAAAGAGTGCCCGGCGGAAAACGACAACGCAGGCATGTCGGGTGCCACTGTCTGCACCTGCACAGAAAGTTGTGAGCAGATATCTCCTTCCGTTCGGCCGGAATTGAAATAAGTTTGTGCATCTTCAATGTTGGTCGCGGTCAATGACAAAAAGGCGCTTATCTTCAATCTAGGTGTTTCTGCGTGCTGCTCCGGCCCAAAGAGTGCCCGGCTGAAAACGACAACGCAGGCATGTCGGGTGCCACTGTCTGCACCTGCACAGAATGTTTTGAGCAGATATCTTCTTTCGTTCGGCCGGAATTGCAAGACGTTTGTGCATCTCCAATATTGGTCACGGTCAATGTCAAAAAGCTCTTATCTGCAATCTAGGTGTTTCGGCGTGCTGCGCCGGCCCAAAGAGTGCCCGGCTGAAAACGACAACGCAGGCATGTCGGGTGCCACTGTCTGCACCTGCACAGAAAGTTTTGAGCAGATATCTCCTTCCATTCGGCCGGAATTGCAAGAAGTTTGTGCATCTTCTATGTTCGTCGCGGTCAATGGCAAAAGGCGCTTATCTTCAATCTAGGTGTTTCTGCGTGCTGCGCCGGCCCAAAGAGTGCCCGGCGGAAAACGACAACGCAGGCATGTCGGGTGCCACTGTCTGCACTTGCACAGAAAGTTTTGAGCAGATATCTCCTTCCATTCGGCCGGGATTGCAAGAAGTTTGTGCATCTTCTATGTTCGTCGCGGTCAATGGCAAAAGGCGCTTATCTTCAATCTAGGTGTTTCTGCGTGCTGCTCCAGCCCAAAGAGTGCTAGGCGGAAAACGACAACGCAGGCATGTCGGGTGCCACTGTCTACACTTGCACAGAAAGTTTTGAGCAGATATCTCCTTCCATTCGGCCGGGATTGCAAGAAGTTTGTGCATCTTCTATGTTCGTCGCGGTCAATGGCAAAAGGCGCTTATCTTCAATCTAGGTGTTTCTGCGTGCTGCTCCGGCCCAAAGAGTGCCCGGCTGAAAACGACAACGCAGGCATGTCGGGTGCCACTGTCTGCACCTGCACAGAAAGTTTTGAGCAGATATCTTCTTTCATTCGGCCGGAATTGCAAGACGTTTGTGCATCTTCAATATTGGTCACGGTCAATGTCAAAAAGCCCTTATCTGCAATCTAGGTGTTTCTGCGTACTGCGCCGGCCCAAAGAGTGCCCGGCTGAAAACGACAACGCAGGCATGTCGGGTGCCACTGTCTGCACCAGCTCAGAAAGTTTTGAGCAGATATCTCCTTCCATTCGGCCGGAATTGCAAGATGTTTGTGCATCTTCTATGTTCGTCGCGGTCAATGGCAAAAGGCGCTTATCTTCAATCTAGGTGTTTCTGCGTGCTGCTCCGGCCCAAACAGTGCTCGGCGGAAAACGACAACGCAGGCATGTCGGGTGCCACTGTCTACACCTGCACAGAAAGTTTTGAGCAGATATCTCCTTCCATTCGGCCGGAATTGCAAGAAGTTTGTGCATCTTCTATGTTCGTCGCGGTCAATGACAAAAAGGCGCTTATCTTCAATCTAGGTGTTTCAGCGTGCTGCTCCGGCCCAAAGAGTGCCCGGCTGAAAACGACAACGCAGGCATGTCGGGTGCCACTCTCTGCACCTGCACAGAAAGTTGTGAGCAGATATCTCCTTCCATTCGGCCGGAATTGCAAGACGTTTGTGCATCTTCCATATTGGTCACGGTCAATGTCAAAAAGCCCTTATCTGCAATCTAGGTGTTTCTGCGTGCTGCACCGGCCCAAAGAGTGCCCGGCGGAAAACGACAACGCAGGCATGTCGGGTGCCACTGTCTACACCTGCACAGAAAATTGTGAGCAGATATCTCCTTCCGTTCGGCCGGAATTGAAAGAAGTTTGTGCATCTTCAATGTTGGTCGCGGTCAATGACAAAAAGACGCTTATCTTCAATATAGGTGTTTCTGCGTGCTGATCCGGCCCAAAGAGTGCCCGGCTGAAAACGACAACGCAGGCATGTCGGGTGCCACTGTCTGCACCTGCACAGAATGTTTTGAGCAGATATCTTCTTTCGTTCGGCCGGAATTGCAAGAAGTTTGTGCATCTTCTATGTTCGTCGCGGTCAATGGCAAAAGGCGCTTATCTTCAATCTAGGTGTTTCTGCGTGCTGCTCCGGCCCAAAGAGTGCCCGGCGGAACACGACAACGCAGGCATGTCGGGTGCCACTGTCTACACTTGCACAGAAAGTTTTAAGCAGATATCTCCTTCCATTCGGCCGGGATTGCAAGAAGTTTGTGCATCTTCTATGTTCGTCGCGGTCAATGGCAAAAGGCGCTTATCTTCAATCTAGGTGTTTCTGCGTGCTGCGCCGGCCCAAAGAGTGCCCGGCAGAAAACGACAACGCAGGCATGTCGGGTGCCACTGTCTGCACCTGCACAGAAAGTTGTGAGCAGATATCTCCTTCCATTCAGCCGGAATTGCAAGACGTTTGTGCATCTTCAATATTGGTCACGGTCAATGTCAAAAAGCCCTTATCTGGAATCTAGGTGTTTCTGCGTGCTGCGCCGGCCCAATGAGTGCCCGGCTGAAAACGACAACGCAGGCATGTCGGGTGCCACTGTCTGCACCAGCTCAGAAAGTTTTGAGCAGATATCTCCTTCCATTCGGCCGGAATTGCAAGACGTTTGTGCATCTTCTATGTTCGTCGCGGTCAATGGCAAAAGGCGCTTATCTTCAATCTAGGTGTTTCTGCGTGCTGCTCCGGCCCAAAGAGTGCCCGGCGGAAAACGACAACGCAGGCATGTCGAGTGCCACTGTCTACAACTACACAGAAAGTTTTGAGCAGATATCTCCTTCTATTCGGCCGGAATTGCAAGAAGTTTGTGCATCTTCTATGTTCGTCGCGGTCAATGGCAAAAGGCGCTTATCTTCAATCTAGGTGTTTCTGCGTGCTGCGCCGGCCCAAAGAGTGCCCGGCGGAAAACGACAACGCAGGCATGTCGGGTGCCACTTTCTACACCTGCACAGAAAATTGTGAGCAGATATCTCCTTCCGTTCGGCCGGAATTGAAAGAAGTTTGTGCATCTTCAATGTTGGTCGCGGTCAATGACAAAAAGACGCTTATCTTCAATCTAGGTGTTTCTGCGTGCTGCTCCGGCCCAAAGAGTGCCCGGCTGAAAACGACAACGCAGGCATGTCGGGTGCCACTGTCTGCACCTGCACAGAATGTTTTGAGCAGATATCTTCTTTCGTTCGGCCGGAATTGCAAGAAGTTTGTGCATCTTCTATGTTCGTCGCGGTCAATGGCAAAAGGCGCTTATCTTCAATCTAGGTGTTTCTGCGTGCTGCTCCAGCCCAAAGAGTGCTAGGCGGAAAACGACAACGCAGGCATGTCGGGTGCCACTGTCTACACTTGCACAGAAAGTTTTGAGCAGATATCTCCTTCCATTCGGCCGGGATTGCAAGAAGTTTGTGCATCTTCTATGTTCGTCGCGGTCAATGGCAAAAGGCGCTTATCTTCAATCTAGGTGTTTCTGCGTGCTGCGCCGGCCCAAAGAGTGCCCGGCGGAAAACGACAACGCAGGCATGTCGGGTGCCACTGTCTGCACCTGCACAGAAAGTTGTGAGCAGATATCTCCTTCCGTTCGGCCGGAATTGAAATAAGTTTGTGCATCTTCAATGTTGGTCGCGGTCAATGACAAAAAGGCGCTTATCTTCAATCTAGGTGTTTCTGCGTGCTGCTCCGGCCCAAAGAGTGCCCGGCTGAAAACGACAACGCAGGCATGTCGGGTGCCACTGTCTGCACCTGCACAGAATGTTTTGAGCAGATATCTTCTTTCGTTCGGCCGGAATTGCAAGACGTTTGTGCATCTCCAATATTGGTCACGGTCAATGTCAAAAAGCTCTTATCTGCAATCTAGGTGTTTCGGCGTGCTGCGCCGGCCCAAAGAGTGCCCGGCTGAAAACGACAACGCAGGCATGTCGGGTGCCACTGTCTGCACCTGCACAGAAAGTTTTGAGCAGATATCTCCTTCCATTCGGCCGGAATTGCAAGAAGTTTGTGCATCTTCTATGTTCGTCGCGGTCAATGGCAAAAGGCGCTTATCTTCAATCTAGGTGTTTCTGCGTGCTGCGCCGGCCCAAAGAGTGCCCGGCGGAAAACGACAACGCAGGCATGTCGGGTGCCACTGTCTGCACTTGCACAGAAAGTTTTGAGCAGATATCTCCTTCCATTCGGCCGGGATTGCAAGAAGTTTGTGCATCTTCTATGTTCGTCGCGGTCAATGGCAAAAGGCGCTTATCTTCAATCTAGGTGTTTCTGCGTGCTGCTCCAGCCCAAAGAGTGCTAGGCGGAAAACGACAACGCAAGGCATGTCGGGTGCCACTGTCTACACTTGCACAGAAAGTTTTGAGCAGATATCTCCTTCCATTCGGCCGGGATTGCAAGAAGTTTGTGCATCTTCTATGTTCGTCGCGGTCAATGGCAAAAGGCGCTTATCTTCAATCTAGGTGTTTCTGCGTGCTGCTCCGGCCCAAAGAGTGCCCGGCTGAAAACGACAACGCAGGCATGTCGGGTGCCACTGTCTGCACCTGCACAGAAAGTTTTGAGCAGATATCTTCTTTCATTCGGCCGGAATTGCAAGACGTTTGTGCATCTTCAATATTGGTCACGGTCAATGTCAAAAAGCCCTTATCTGCAATCTAGGTGTTTCTGCGTACTGCGCCGGCCCAAAGAGTGCCCGGCTGAAAACGACAACGCAGGCATGTCGGGTGCCACTGTCTGCACCAGCTCAGAAAGTTTTGAGCAGATATCTCCTTCCATTCGGCCGGAATTGCAAGATGTTTGTGCATCTTCTATGTTCGTCGCGGTCAATGGCAAAAGGCGCTTATCTTCAATCTAGGTGTTTCTGCGTGCTGCTCCGGCCCAAACAGTGCTCGGCGGAAAACGACAACGCAGGCATGTCGGGTGCCACTGTCTACACCTGCACAGAAAGTTTTGAGCAGATATCTCCTTCCATTCGGCCGGAATTGCAAGAAGTTTGTGCATCTTCTATGTTCGTCGCGGTCAATGACAAAAAGGCGCTTATCTTCAATCTAGGTGTTTCAGCGTGCTGCTCCGGCCCAAAGAGTGCCCGGCTGAAAACGACAACGCAGGCATGTCGGGTGCCACTCTCTGCACCTGCACAGAAAGTTGTGAGCAGATATCTCCTTCCATTCGGCCGGAATTGCAAGACGTTTGTGCATCTTCCATATTGGTCACGGTCAATGTCAAAAAGCCCTTATCTGCAATCTAGGTGTTTCTGCGTGCTGCACCGGCCCAAAGAGTGCCCGGCGGAAAACGACAACGCAGGCATGTCGGGTGCCACTGTCTACACCTGCACAGAAAATTGTGAGCAGATATCTCCTTCCGTTCGGCCGGAATTGAAAGAAGTTTGTGCATCTTCAATGTTGGTCGCGGTCAATGACAAAAAGACGCTTATCTTCAATCTAGGTGTTTCTGCGTGCTGATCCGGCCCAAAGAGTGCCCGGCTGAAAACGACAACGCAGGCATGTCGGGTGCCACTGTCTGCACCTGCACAGAATGTTTTGAGCAGATATCTTCTTTCGTTCGGCCGGAATTGCAAGAAGTTTGTGCATCTTCTATGTTCGTCGCGGTCAATGGCAAAAGGCGCTTATCTTCAATCTAGGTGTTTCTGCGTGCTGCTCCGGCCCAAAGAGTGCCCGGCGGAAAACGACAACGCACGCATGTCGGGTGCCACTGTCTACACTTGCACAGAAAGTTTTAAGCAGATATCTCCTTCCATTCGGCCGGGATTGCAAGAAGTTTGTGCATCTTCTATGTTCGTCGCGGTCAATGGCAAAAGGCGCTTATCTTCAATCTAGGTGTTTCTGCGTGCTGCGCCGGCCCAAAGAGTGCCCGGCAGAAAACGACAACGCAGGCATGTCGGGTGCCACTGTCTGCACCTGCACAGAAAGTTGTGAGCAGATATCTCCTTCTATTCCGCCGGAATTGCAAGAAGTTTGTGCATCTTCTATGTTCGTCGCGGTCAATGGCAAAAGGCGCTTATCTTCAATCCAGGTGTTTCTGCGTGCTGCGCCGGCCCAAAGAGTGCCCGGCGGAAAACGACAACGCAGGCATGTCGGGTGCCACTGTCTGCACCTGCACAGAAAGTTGTGAGCAGATATCTCCTTCCTTTCGGCCGGAATTGAAAGAAGTTTGTGCATCTTCAATGTTGGTCGCGGTCAATGACAAAAAGGCGCTTATCTTCAATCTAGGTGTTTCTGCGTGCTGCTCCGGCCCAAAGAGTGCCCGGCTGAAAACGACAATGCAGGCATGTCGGGTGCCACTGTCTACACCTGCACAGAAAGCTGTGAGCAGATATCTCCTTCCGTTCGGCCGGAATTGCCAGACGTTTGTGCATCTTCAATATTGGTCACGTTCAATGTCAAAAAGCCCTTATCTGCAATCTAGGTGTTTCTGCGTGCTGCGCCGGCCCAAAGAGTGCCCGGCTGAAAACGACAACGCAGGCATGTCGGGTGCCACTCTCTGCACCTGCACAGAAAGTTGTGAGCAGATATCTCCTTCCATTCGGCCGGAATTGCAAGACGTTTGTGCATCTTCCATATTGGTCACGGTCAATGTCAAAAAGCCCTTATCTGCAATCTAGGTGTTTCTGCGTGCTGCGCCGGCCCAAAGAGTGCCCGGCTGAAAACGACAACGCAGGCATGTCGGGTGCCACTGTCTGCACCAGCTCAGAAAGTTTTGAGCAGATATCTCCTTCCATTCGGCCGGAATTGCAAGATGTTTGTGCATCTTCTATGTTCGTCGCGGTCAATGGCAAAAGGCGCTTATCTTCAATCTAGGTGTTTCTGCGTGCTGCGCCGGCCCAAAGAGTGCCCGGCGGAAAACGACAACGCAGGCATGTCGGGTGCCACTGTCTACACTTGCACAGAAAGTTTTAAGCAGATATCTCCTTCCATTCGGCCGGGATTGCAAGAAGTTTGTGCATCTTCTATGTTCGTCGCGGTCAATGGCAAAAGGCGCTTATCTTCAATCTAGGTGTTTCTGCGTGCTGCGCCGGCCCAAAGAGTGCCCGGCGGAAAACGACAACGCAGGCATGTCGAGTGCCACTGTCTACACCTGCACAGAAAGTTTTGAGCAGATATCTCCTTCTATTCCGCCGGAATTGCAAGAAGTTTGTGCATCTTCTATGTTCGTCGCGGTCAATGGCAAAAGGCGCTTATCTTCAATCTAGGTGTTTCTGCGTGCTGCGCCGGCCCAAAGAGTGCCCGGCGGAAAACGACAACGCAGGCATGTCGGGTGCCACTGTCTGCACCTGCACAGAAAGTTGTGAGCAGATATCTCCTTCCGTTCGGCCGGAATTGAAAGAAGTTTGTGCATCTTCAATGTTGGTCGCGGTCAATGACAAAAAGGCGCTTATCTTCAATCTAGGTGTTTCTGCGTGCTGCTCCGGCCCAAAGAGTGCCCGGCTGAAAACGACAATGCAGGCATGTCGGGTGCCACTGTCTGCACCTGCACAGAAAGTTTTGAGCAGATATCTTCTTTCGTTCGGCCGGAATTGCAAGACGTTTGTGCATCTTTAATATTGGTCACGGTCAATGTCAAAAAGCCCTTATCTTCAATCTAGGTGTTTCTGCGTGCTGCGCCGGCCAAAAGAGTGCCCGGCTGAAAACGACAACGCAGGCATGTCGGGTGCCACTCTCTGCACCTGCACAGAAAGTTTTGAGCAGATATCTCCTTTTATTCGGCCGGAATTGCAAGATGTTTGTGCATCTTCTATGTTCGTCGCGGTCAATGGCAAAAGGCGCTTATCTTCAATCTAGGTGTTTCTGCGTGCTGCTCCGGCCCAAAGAGTGCCCGGCGGAAAACGACGACGCAGGCATGTCGAGTACCACTGTCTACACCTGCACAGAAAGTTTTGAGCAGATATCTCCTTCTATTCGGCCGGAATTGCAAGAAGTTTGTGCATCTTCTATGTTCGTCGCGGTCAATGGCAAAAGGCGCTTATCTTCAATCTAGGTGTTTCTGCGTGCTGCGCCGGCCCAAAGAGTGCCCGGCGGAAAACGACAACGCAGGCATGTCGGGTGCCACTGTCTGCACCTGCACAGAAAGTTGTGAGCAGATATCTCCTTCCGTTCGGCCGGAATTGAAATAAGTTTGTGCATCTTCAATGTTGGTCGCGGTCAATGACAAAAAGGCCCTTATCTTCAATCTAGGTGTTTCTGCGTGCTGCTCCGGCCCAAAGAGTGCCCGGCTGAAAACGACAACGCAGGCATGTCGGGTGCCACTGTCTGCACCTGCACAGAATGTTTTGAGCAGATATCTTCTTTCGTTCGGCCGGAATTGCAAGACGTTTGTGCATCTCCAATATTGGTCACGGTCAATGTCAAAAAGCTCTTATCTGCAATCTAGGTGTTTCGGCGTGCTGCGCCGGCCCAAAGAGTGCCCGGCTGAAAACGACAACGCAGGCATGTCGGGTGCCACTGTCTGCACCTGCACAGAAAGTTTTGAGCAGATATCTCCTTCCATTCGGCCGGAATTGCAAGAAGTTTGTGCATCTTCTATGTTCGTCGCGGTCAATGGCAAAAGGCGCTTATCTTCAATCTAGGTGTTTCTGCGTGCTGCGCCGGCCCAAAGAGTGCCCGGCGGAAAACGACAACGCAGGCATGTCGGGTGCCACTGTCTGCACTTGCACAGAAAGTTTTGAGCAGATATCTCCTTCCATTCGGCCGGGATTGCAAGAAGTTTGTGCATCTTCTATGTTCGTCGCGGTCAATGGCAAAAGGCGCTTATCTTCAATCTAGGTGTTTCTGCGTGCTGCTCCAGCCCAAAGAGTGCTAGGCGGAAAACGACAACGCAGGCATGTCGGGTGCCACTGTCTACACTTGCACAGAAAGTTTTGAGCAGATATCTCCTTCCATTCGGCCGGGATTGCAAGAAGTTTGTGCATCTTCTATGTTCGTCGCGGTCAATGGCAAAAGGCGCTTATCTTCAATCTAGGTGTTTCTGCGTGCTGCGCCGGCCCAAAGAGTGCCCGGCGGAAAACGACAACGCAGGCATGTCGGGTGCCACTGTCTGCACCTGCACAGAAAGTTGTGAGCAGATATCTCCTTCCGTTCGGCCGGAATTGAAATAAGTTTGTGCATCTTCAATGTTGGTCGCGGTCAATGACAAAAAGGCGCTTATCTTCAATCTAGGTGTTTCTGCGTGCTGCTCCGGCCCAAAGAGTGCCCGGCTGAAAACGACAACGCAGGCATGTCGGGTGCCACTGTCTGCACCTGCACAGAATGTTTTGAGCAGATATCTTCTTTCGTTCGGCCGGAATTGCAAGACGTTTGTGCATCTCCAATATTGGTCACGGTCAATGTCAAAAAGCTCTTATCTGCAATCTAGGTGTTTCGGCGTGCTGCGCCGGCCCAAAGAGTGCCCGGCTGAAAACGACAACGCAGGCATGTCGGGTGCCACTGTCTGCACCTGCACAGAAAGTTTTGAGCAGATATCTCCTTCCATTCGGCCGGAATTGCAAGAAGTTTGTGCATCTTCTATGTTCGTCGCGGTCAATGGCAAAAGGCGCTTATCTTCAATCTAGGTGTTTCTGCGTGCTGCGCCGGCCCAAAGAGTGCCCGGCGGAAAACGACAACGCAGGCATGTCGGGTGCCACTGTCTGCACTTGCACAGAAAGTTTTGAGCAGATATCTCCTTCCATTCGGCCGGGATTGCAAGAAGTTTGTGCATCTTCTATGTTCGTCGCGGTCAATGGCAAAAGGCGCTTATCTTCAATCTAGGTGTTTCTGCGTGCTGCTCCGGCTCAAACAGTGCTCGGCGGAAAACGACAACGCAGGCATGTCGGGTGCCACTGTCTACACCTGCACAGAAAGTTTTGAGCAGATATCTCCTTCCATTCGGCCGGAATTGCAAGAAGTTTGTGCATCTTCTATGTTCGTCGCGGTCAATGACAAAAAGGCGCTTATCTTCAATCTAGGTGTTTCAGCGTGCTGCTCCGGCCCAAAGAGTGCCCGGCTGAAAACGACAACGCAGGCATGTCGGGTGCCACTCTCTGCACCTGCACAGAAAGTTGTGAGCAGATATCTCCTTCCATTCGGCCGGAATTGCAAGACGTTTGTGCATCTTCCATATTGGTCACGGTCAATGTCAAAAAGCCCTTATCTGCAATCTAGGTGTTTCTGCGTGCTGCACCGGCCCAAAGAGTGCCCGGCGGAAAACGACAACGCAGGCATGTCGGGTGCCACTGTCTACACCTGCACAGAAAATTGTGAGCAGATATCTCCTTCCGTTCGGCCGGAATTGAAAGAAGTTTGTGCATCTTCAATGTTGTTCGCGGTCAATGACAAAAAGACGCTTATCTTCAATCTAGGTGTTTCTGCGTGCTGATCCGGCCCAAAGAGTGCCCGGCTGAAAACGACAACGCAGGCATGTCGGGTGCCACTGTCTGCACCTGCACAGAATGTTTTGAGCAGATATCTTCTTTCGTTCGGCCGGAATTGCAAGAAGTTTGTGCATCTTCTATGTTCGTCGCGGTCAATGGCAAAAGGCGCTTATCTTCAATCTAGGTGTTTCTGCGTGCTGCTCCGGCCCAAAGAGTGCCCGGCGGAAAACGACAACGCACGCATGTCGGGTGCCACTGTCTACACTTGCACAGAAAGTTTTAAGCAGATATCTCCTTCCATTCGGCCGGGATTGCAAGAAGTTTGTGCATCTTCTATGTTCGTCGCGGTCAATGGCAAAAGGCGCTTATCTTCAATCTAGGTGTTTCTGCGTGCTGCGCCGGCCCAAAGAGTGCCCGGCAGAAAACGACAACGCAGGCATGTCGGGTGCCACTGTCTGCACCTGCACAGAAAGTTGTGAGCAGATATCTCCTTCCATTCAGCCGGAATTGCAAGACGTTTGTGCATCTTCAATATTGGTCACGGTCAATGTCAAAAAGCCCTTATCTGGAATCTAGGTGTTTCTGCGTGCTGCGCCGGCCCAATGAGTGCCCGGCTGAAAACGACAACGCAGGCATGTCGGGTGCCACTGTCTGCACCAGCTCAGAAAGTTTTGAGCAGATATCTCCTTCCATTCGGCCGGAATTGCAAGACGTTTGTGCATCTTCTATGTTCGTCGCGGTCAATGGCAAAAGGCGCTTATCTTCAATCTAGGTGTTTCTGCGTGCTGCTCCGGCCCAAAGAGTGCCCGGCGGAAAACGACAACGCAGGCATGTCGAGTGCCACTGTCTACAACTGCACAGAAAGTTTTGAGCAGATATCTCCTTCTATTCGGCCGGAATTGCAAGAAGTTTGTGCATCTTCTATGTTCGTCGCGGTCAATGGCAAAAGGCGCTTATCTTCAATCTAGGTGTTTCTGCGTGCTGCGCCGGCCCAAAGAGTGCCCGGCGGAAAACGACAACGCAGGCATGTCGGGTGCCACTGTCTACACCTGCACAGAAAATTGTGAGCAGATATCTCCTTCCGTTCGGCCGGAATTGAAAGAAGTTTGTGCATCTTCAATGTTGGTCGCGGTCAATGACAAAAAGACGCTTATCTTCAATCTAGGTGTTTCTGCGTGCTGCTCCGGCCCAAAGAGTGCCCGGCTGAAAACGACAACGCAGGCATGTCGGGTGCCACTGTCTGCACCTGCACAGAATGTTTTGAGCAGATATCTTCTTTCGTTCGGCCGGAATTGCAAGAAGTTTGTGCATCTTCTATGTTCGTCGCGGTCAATGGCAAAAGGCGCTTATCTTCAATCTAGGTGTTTCTGCGTGCTGCTCCGGCCCAAAGAGTGCCCGGCGGAAAACGACAACGCAGGCATGTTGGGTGCCACTGTCTACACTTGCACAGAAAGTTTTAAGCAGATATCTCCTTCCATTCGGCCGGGATTGCAAGAAGTTTGTGCATCTTCTATGTTCGTCGCGGTCAATGGCAAAAGGTGCTTATCTTCAATCTAGGTGTTTCTGCGTGCTGCGCCGGCCCAAAGAGTGCCCGGCGGAAAACGACAACGCAGGCATGTCGAGTGCCACTGTCTACACCTGCACAGAAAGTTTTGAGCAGATATCTCCTTCTATTCCGCCGGAATTGCAAGAAGTTTGTGCATCTTCTATGTTCGTCGCGGTCAATGGCAAAAGGCGCTTATCTTCAATCCAGGTGTTTCTGCGTGCTGCACCGGCCCAAAGAGTGCCCGGCGGAAAACGACAACGCAGGCATGTCGGGTGCCACTGTCTGCACCTGCACAGAAAGTTGTGAGCAGATATCTCCTTCCTTTCGGCCGGAATTGAAAGAAGTTTGTGCATCTTCAATGTTGGTCGCGGTCAATGACAAAAAGGCGCTTATCTTCAATCTAGGTGTTTCTGCGTGCTGCTCCGGCCCAAAGAGTGCCCGGCTGAAAACGACAATGCAGGCATGTCGGGTGCCACTGTCTACACCTGCACAGAAAGCTGTGAGCAGATATCTCCTTCCGTTCGGCCGGAATTGCCAGACGTTTGTGCATCTTCAATATTGGTCACGTTCAATGTCAAAAAGCCCTTATCTGCAATCTAGGTGTTTCTGCGTGCTGCGCCGGCCCAAAGAGTGCCCGGCTGAAAACGACAACGCAGGCATGTCGGGTGCCACTCTCTGCACCTGCACAGAAAGTTGTGAGCAGATATCTCCTTCCATTCGGCCGGAATTGCAAGACGTTTGTGCATCTTCCATATTGGTCACGGTCAATGTCAAAAAGCCCTTATCTGCAATCTAGGTGTTTCTGCGTGCTGCGCCGGCCCAAAGAGTGCCCGGCTGAAAACGACAACGCAGGCATGTCGGGTGCCACTGTCTGCACCAGCTCAGAAAGTTTTGAGCAGATATCTCCTTCCATTCGGCCGGAATTGCAAGATGTTTGTGCATCTTCTATGTTCGTCGCGGTCAATGGCAAAAGGCGCTTATCTTCAATCTAGGTGTTTCTGCGTGCTGCGCCGGCCCAAAGAGTGCCCGGCGGAAAACGACAACGCAGGCATGTCGGGTGCCACTGTCTACACTTGCACAGAAAGTTTTAAGCAGATATCTCCTTCCATTCGGCCGGGATTGCAAGAAGTTTGTGCATCTTCTATGTTCGTCGCGGTCAATGGCAAAAGGCGCTTATCTTCAATCTAGGTGTTTCTGCGTGCTGCGCCGGCCCAAAGAGTGCCCGGCGGAAAACGACAACGCAGGCATGTCGAGTGCCACTGTCTACACCTGCACAGAAAGTTTTGAGCAGATATCTCCTTCTATTCCGCCGGAATTGCAAGAAGTTTGTGCATCTTCTATGTTCGTCGCGGTCAATGGCAAAAGGCGCTTATCTTCAATCTAGGTGTTTCTGCGTGCTGCGCCGGCCCAAAGAGTGCCCGGCGGAAAACGACAACGCAGGCATGTCGGGTGCCACTGTCTGCACCTGCACAGAAAGTTGTGAGCAGATATCTCCTTCCGTTCGGCCGGAATTGAAAGAAGTTTGTGCATCTTCAATGTTGGTCGTGGTCAATGACAAAAAGGCGCTTATCTTCAATCTAGGTGTTTCTGCGTGCTGCTCCGGCCCAAAGAGTGCCCGGCTGAAAACGACAATGCAGGCATGTCGGGTGCCACTGTCTGCACCTGCACAGAAAGTTTTGAGCAGATATCTTCTTTCGTTCGGCCGGAATTGCAAGACGTTTGTGCATCTTTAATATTGGTCACGGTCAATGTCAAAAAGCCCTTATCTTCAATCTAGGTGTTTCTGCGTGCTGCGCCGGCCAAAAGAGTGCCCGGCTGAAAACGACAACGCAGGCATGTCGGGTGCCACTCTCTGCACCTGCACAGAAAGTTTTGAGCAGATATCTCCTTTTATTCGGCCGGAATTGCAAGATGTTTGTGCATCTTCTATGTTCGTCGCGGTCAATGGCAAAAGGCGCTTATCTTCAATCTAGGTGTTTCTGCGTGCTGCTCCGGCCCAAAGAGTGCCCGGCGGAAAACGACAACGCAGGCATGTCGAGTGCCACTGTCTACACCTGCACAGAAAGTTTTGAGCAGATATCTCCTTCTATTCGGCCGGAATTGCAAGAAGTTTGTGCATCTTCTATGTTCGTCGCGGTCAATGGCAAAAGGCGCTTATCTTCAATCTAGGTGTTTCTGCGTGCTGCGCCGGCCCAAAGAGTGCCCGGCGGAAAACGACAACGCAGGCATGTCGGGTGCCACTGTCTGCACCTGCACAGAAAGTTGTGAGCAGATATCTCCTTCCGTTCGGCCGGAATTGAAATAAGTTTGTGCATCTTCAATGTTGGTCGCGGTCAATGACAAAAAGGCGCTTATCTTCAATCTAGGTGTTTCTGCGTGCTGCTCCGGCCCAAAGAGTGCCCGGCTGAAAACGACAACGCAGGCATGTCGGGTGCCACTGTCTGCACCTGCACAGAATGTTTTGAGCAGATATCTTCTTTCGTTCGGCCGGAATTGCAAGACGTTTGTGCATCTCCAATATTGGTCACGGTCAATGTCAAAAAGCTCTTATCTGCAATCTAGGTGTTTCGGCGTGCTGCGCCGGCCCAAAGAGTGCCCGGCTGAAAACGACAACGCAGGCATGTCGGGTGCCACTGTCTGCACCTGCACAGAAAGTTTTGAGCAGATATCTCCTTCCATTCGGCCGGAATTGCAAGAAGTTTGTGCATCTTCTATGTTCGTCGCGGTCAATGGCAAAAGGCGCTTATCTTCAATCTAGGTGTTTCTGCGTGCTGCGCCGGCCCAAAGAGTGCCCGGCGGAAAACGACAACGCAGGCATGTCGGGTGCCACTGTCTGCACTTGCACAGAAAGTTTTGAGCAGATATCTCCTTCCATTCGGCCGGGATTGCAAGAAGTTTGTGCATCTTCTATGTTCGTCGCGGTCAATGGCAAAAGGCGCTTATCTTCAATCTAGGTGTTTCTGCGTGCTGCTCCAGCCCAAAGAGTGCTAGGCGGAAAACGACAACGCAGGCATGTCGGGTGCCACTGTCTACACTTGCACAGAAAGTTTTGAGCAGATATCTCCTTCCATTCGGCCGGGATTGCAAGAAGTTTGTGCATCTTCTATGTTCGTCGCGGTCAATGGCAAAAGGCGCTTATCTTCAATCTAGGTGTTTCTGCGTGCTGCTCCGGCCCAAAGAGTGCCCGGCTGAAAACGACAACGCAGGCATGTCGGGTGCCACTGTCTGCACCTGCACAGAAAGTTTTGAGCAGATATCTTCTTTCATTCGGCCGGAATTGCAAGACGTTTGTGCATCTTCAATATTGGTCACGGTCAATGTCAAAAAGCCCTTATCTGCAATCTAGGTGTTTCTGCGTACTGCGCCGGCCCAAAGAGTGCCCGGCTGAAAACGACAACGCAGGCATGTCGGGTGCCACTGTCTGCACCAGCTCAGAAAGTTTTGAGCAGATATCTCCTTCCATTCGGCCGGAATTGCAAGATGTTTGTGCATCTTCTATGTTCGTCGCGGTCAATGGCAAAAGGCGCTTATCTTCAATCTAGGTGTTTCTGCGTGCTGCTCCGGCCCAAACAGTGCTCGGCGGAAAACGACAACGCAGGCATGTCGGGTGCCACTGTCTACACCTGCACAGAAAGTTTTGAGCAGATATCTCCTTCCATTCGGCCGGAATTGCAAGAAGTTTGTGCATCTTCTATGTTCGTCGCGGTCAATGACAAAAAGGCGCTTATCTTCAATCTAGGTGTTTCAGCGTGCTGCTCCGGCCCAAAGAGTGCCCGGCTGAAAACGACAACGCAGGCATGTCGGGTGCCACTCTCTGCACCTGCACAGAAAGTTGTGAGCAGATATCTCCTTCCATTCGGCCGGAATTGCAAGACGTTTGTGCATCTTCCATATTGGTCACGGTCAATGTCAAAAAGCCCTTATCTGCAATCTAGGTGTTTCTGCGTGCTGCACCGGCCCAAAGAGTGCCCGGCGGAAAACGACAACGCAGGCATGTCGGGTGCCACTGTCTACACCTGCACAGAAAATTGTGAGCAGATATCTCCTTCCGTTCAACCGGAATTGAAAGAAGTTTGTGCATCTTCAATGTTGGTCGCGGTCAATGACAAAAAGACGCTTATCTTCAATCTAGGTGTTTCTGCGTGCTGATCCGGCCCAAAGAGTGCCCGGCTGAAAACGACAACGCAGGCATGTCGGGTGCCACTGTCTGCACCTGCACAGAATGTTTTGAGCAGATATCTTCTTTCGTTCGGCCGGAATTGCAAGAAGTTTGTGCATCTTCTATGTTCGTCGCGGTCAATGGCAAAAGGCGCTTATCTTCAATCTAGGTGTTTCTGCGTGCTGCTCCGGCCCAAAGAGTGCCCGGCGGAAAACGACAACGCACGCATGTCGGGTGCCACTGTCTACACTTGCACAGAAAGTTTTAAGCAGATATCTCCTTCCATTCGGCCGGGATTGCAAGAAGTTTGTGCATCTTCTATGTTCGTCGCGGTCAATGGCAAAAGGCGCTTATCTTCAATCTAGGTGTTTCTGCGTGCTGCGCCGGCCCAAAGAGTGCCCGGCAGAAAACGACAACGCAGGCATGTCGGGTGCCACTGTCTGCACCTGCACAGAAAGTTGTGAGCAGATATCTCCTTCTATTCCGCCGGAATTGCAAGAAGTTTGTGCATCTTCTATGTTCGTCGCGGTCAATGGCAAAAGGCGCTTATCTTCAATCCAGGTGTTTCTGCGTGCTGCGCCGGCCCAAAGAGTGCCCGGCGGAAAACGACAACGCAGGCATGTCGGGTGCCACTGTCTGCACCTGCACAGAAAGTTGTGAGCAGATATCTCCTTCCTTTCGGCCGGAATTGAAAGAAGTTTGTGCATCTTCAATGTTGGTCGCGGTCAATGACAAAAAGGCGCTTATCTTCAATCTAGGTGTTTCTGCGTGCTGCTCCGGCCCAAAGAGTGCCCGGCTGAAAACGACAATGCAGGCATGTCGGGTGCCACTGTCTACACCTGCACAGAAAGCTGTGAGCAGATATCTCCTTCCGTTCGGCCGGAATTGCCAGACGTTTGTGCATCTTCAATATTGGTCACGTTCAATGTCAAAAAGCCCTTATCTGCAATCTAGGTGTTTCTGCGTGCTGCGCCGGCCCAAAGAGTGCCCGGCTGAAAACGACAACGCAGGCATGTCGGGTGCCACTCTCTGCACCTGCACAGAAAGTTGTGAGCAGATATCTCCTTCCATTCGGCCGGAATTGCAAGACGTTTGTGCATCTTCCATATTGGTCACTGTCAATGTCAAAAAGCCCTTATCTGCAATCTAGGTGTTTCTGCGTGCTGCGCCGGCCCAAAGAGTGCCCGGCTGAAAACGACAACGCAGGCATGTCGGGTGCCACTGTCTGCACCAGCTCAGAAAGTTTTGAGCAGATATCTCCTTCCATTCGGCCGGAATTGCAAGATGTTTGTGCATCTTCTATGTTCGTCGCGGTCAATGGCAAAAGGCGCTTATCTTCAATCTAGGTGTTTCTGCGTGCTGCGCCGGCCCAAAGAGTGCCCGGCGGAAAACGACAACGCAGGCATGTCGGGTGCCACTGTCTACACTTGCACAGAAAGTTTTAAGCAGATATCTCCTTCCATTCGGCCGGGATTGCAAGAAGTTTGTGCATCTTCTATGTTCGTCGCGGTCAATGGCAAAAGGCGCTTATCTTCAATCTAGGTGTTTCTGCGTGCTGCGCCGGCCCAAAGAGTGCCCGGCGGAAAACGACAACGCAGGCATGTCGAGTGCCACTGTCTACACCTGCACAGAAAGTTTTGAGCAGATATCTCCTTCTATTCCGCCGGAATTGCAAGAAGTTTGTGCATCTTCTATGTTCGTCGCGGTCAATGGCAAAAGGCGCTTATCTTCAATCTAGGTGTTTCTGCGTGCTGCGCCGGCCCAAAGAGTGCCCGGCGGAAAACGACAACGCAGGCATGTCGGGTGCCACTGTCTGCACCTGCACAGAAAGTTGTGAGCAGATATCTCCTTCCGTTCGGCCGGAATTGAAAGAAGTTTGTGCATCTTCAATGTTGGTCGCGGTCAATGACAAAAAGGCGCTTATCTTCAATCTAGGTGTTTCTGCGTGCTGCTCCGGCCCAAAGAGTGCCCGGCTGAAAACGACAATGCAGGCATGTCGGGTGCCACTGTCTGCACCTGCACAGAAAGTTTTGAGCAGATATCTTCTTTCGTTCGGCCGGAATTGCAAGACGTTTGTGCATCTTTAATATTGGTCACGGTCAATGTCAAAAAGCCCTTATCTTCAATCTAGGTGTTTCTGCGTGCTGCGCCGGCCAAAAGAGTGCCCGGCTGAAAACGACAACGCAGGCATGTCGGGTGCCACTCTCTGCACCTGCACAGAAAGTTTTGAGCAGATATCTCCTTTTATTCGGCCGGAATTGCAAGATGTTTGTGCATCTTCTATGTTCGTCGCGGTCAATGGCAAAAGGCGCTTATCTTCAATCTAGGTGTTTCTGCGTGCTGCTCCGGCCCAAAGAGTGCCCGGCGGAAAACGACAACGCAGGCATGTCGAGTACCACTGTCTACACCTGCACAGAAAGTTTTGAGCAGATATCTCCTTCTATTCGGCCGGAATTGCAAGAAGTTTGTGCATCTTCTATGTTCGTCGCGGTCAATGGCAAAAGGCGCTTATCTTCAATCTAGGTGTTTCTGCGTGCTGCGCCGGCCCAAAGAGTGCCCGGCGGAAAACGACAACGCAGGCATGTCGGGTGCCACTGTCTGCACCTGCACAGAAAGTTGTGAGCAGATATCTCCTTCCGTTCGGCCGGAATTGAAATAAGTTTGTGCATCTTCAATGTTGGTCGCGGTCAATGACAAAAAGGCGCTTATCTTCAATCTAGGTGTTTCTGCGTGCTGCTCCGGCCCAAAGAGTGCCCGGCTGAAAACGACAACGCAGGCATGTCGGGTGCCACTGTCTGCACCTGCACAGAATGTTTTGAGCAGATATCTTCTTTCGTTCGGCCGGAATTGCAAGACGTTTGTGCATCTCCAATATTGGTCACGGTCAATGTCAAAAAGCTCTTATCTGCAATCTAGGTGTTTCGGCGTGCTGCGCCGGCCCAAAGAGTGCCCGGCTGAAAACGACAACGCAGGCATGTCGGGTGCCACTGTCTGCACCTGCACAGAAAGTTTTGAGCAGATATCTCCTTCCATTCGGCCGGAATTGCAAGAAGTTTGTGCATCTTCTATGTTCGTCGCGGTCAATGGCAAAAGGCGCTTATCTTCAATCTAGGTGTTTCTGCGTGCTGCGCCGGCCCAAAGAGTGCCCGGCGGAAAACGACAACGCAGGCATGTCGGGTGCCACTGTCTGCACTTGCACAGAAAGTTTTGAGCAGATATCTCCTTCCATTCGGCCGGGATTGCAAGAAGTTTGTGCATCTTCTATGTTCGTCGCGGTCAATGGCAAAAGGCGCTTATCTTCAATCTAGGTGTTTCTGCGTGCTGCTCCAGCCCAAAGAGTGCTAGGCGGAAAACGACAACGCAGGCATGTCGGGTGCCACTGTCTACACTTGCACAGAAAGTTTTGAGCAGATATCTCCTTCCATTCGGCCGGGATTGCAAGAAGTTTGTGCATCTTCTATGTTCGTCGCGGTCAATGGCAAAAGGCGCTTATCTTCAATCTAGGTGTTTCTGCGTGCTGCGCCGGCCCAAAGAGTGCCCGGCGGAAAACGACAACGCAGGCATGTCGGGTGCCACTGTCTGCACCTGCACAGAAAGTTGTGAGCAGATATCTCCTTCCGTTCGGCCGGAATTGAAATAAGTTTGTGCATCTTCAATGTTGGTCGCGGTCAATGACAAAAAGGCGCTTATCTTCAATCTAGGTGTTTCTGCGTGCTGCTCCGGCCCAAAGAGTGCCCGGCTGAAAACGACAACGCAGGCATGTCGGGTGCCACTGTCTGCACCTGCACAGAATGTTTTGAGCAGATATCTTCTTTCGTTCGGCCGGAATTGCAAGACGTTTGTGCATCTCCAATATTGGTCACGGTCAATGTCAAAAAGCTCTTATCTGCAATCTAGGTGTTTCGGCGTGCTGCGCCGGCCCAAAGAGTGCCCGGCTGAAAACGACAACGCAGGCATGTCGGGTGCCACTGTCTGCACCTGCACAGAAAGTTTTGAGCAGATATCTCCTTCCATTCGGCCGGAATTGCAAGAAGTTTGTGCATCTTCTATGTTCGTCGCGGTCAATGGCAAAAGGCGCTTATCTTCAATCTAGGTGTTTCTGCGTGCTGCGCCGGCCCAAAGAGTGCCCGGCGGAAAACGACAACGCAGGCATGTCGGGTGCCACTGTCTGCACTTGCACAGAAAGTTTTGAGCAGATATCTCCTTCCATTCGGCCGGGATTGCAAGAAGTTTGTGCATCTTCTATGTTCGTCGCGGTCAATGGCAAAAGGCGCTTATCTTCAATCTAGGTG